>NC_090339.1:66396476-66521222 GCF_035084215.1 Heptranchias perlo | reverse complement strand
TAGACTCTCTAGCCAGGGGAAACAACCTCTCAGCATCTACCCTCTCAAGCCCCTCATAATCTTATATGTTTCAATGAGATCACCTCTCATTTTTCTAAACTCCAGAGAGTATAGGCCCATTCTACTCAATCTCTCCTCATAGGACAACCCTCTCATCCCAGGAATTAATCTAGTGAACCTTCGTTGCACTGCCTCTAAGGCAAGTATATCCTTCCTTAGATAAGGAGACCAAAATTGTACACAGTAATCCAGGTGGGGTCTCACCAAAGCCCTGTACAACTGTAATAAGACTTCCTTACTCTTGTACTCCAACCCCCTTGCAATAAAGGCCAACATGCCATTTGCCTTCCTAATTGCTTGCTGTACCTGCATGCTAACTTTTAGTGTTTCTTGGAGCAGGACACCCAAATCTCTCTGAACACCAACATTTAATACTTTCTCACCATTTAAAAAATATTCTGTTTTTCTATTCTTCCCACCAAAGTGAATAACCTCTCATTTCCCCACATTAAACTCCATCTGCCACCTTCTTGCCCACTCACTAAACCTGTCTATATCCCTTTGCAGAATCTTTGCATCCTCCTCACAGCTTCCTTTCCCACCTAGCTTTGTATCGGCAACAAACTTGGATACATTACACTTGGTCCCTTCATCTAAGTCATTAATATAGATTGTAAATAGCTGAGGCCCAAGCACTGATCCTTGCGATACCCCACTAGTTACAGCCTGACAACCTGAGAATGACCCGTTTATCCCTACTCTCTGTTTTCTGTCCGTTAACCAATCCTCTATCCATGCTAATATATTACCCCCAACCCCATGAGCCCTTATCTTGTGTAACAACCTTTTATGTGGCACCTTATCAAATGCCTTTTGAAAATCCAAATATACTATATCCACTGGTTCCCTTTATCTACCCTGCCAGTTACATCCTTATTTACCCCTTGGTTCCCCAATATTTCTGGAATGCTTTTTGTGTCTTCTATTGTGAAGACAGATACAAAATATCTGTTTAACACATCTGCCATTTTCTGATTCCTCATTATAGAATAATACAATCATAGAAAGGTTACAGCACAGAAGGAGGCCATTCGGTCCATCGAGTCCGCGCCAGCTCTATGCAAGAGCAACCCAGCTAGTCCCACTCCCCCGCTCTTTCCCCGTAGCCCTGCAAATTTTTTCCTTTCAAGTACTTATCCAGTTCCCTTTTGAAAGCCATGATTGAATCTGCCTCCACCACCCCCTCGGGCAGTGCATTCCAGATCCTAACCACTTGCTGTGGAAAAAAGTTTTTCCTCATGTCACCTTTGGTTCTTTTGCCAATCACCTTAAATCTATGTTCTCTGGTCCTTGACCCCTCCATCAATGGGAACAGTTTCTCTCTATCTACTCTGTCTAGACCCTTCATGATTTTGAATACCTCGATCAAATCTCCTCACAACCTTCTCTGTTCCAAGAAGAACAACCCCAGCTTCTCCAGTCTATCCACGTAACTAAAGTCCCTCATCCCTGGGATCATTCTAGTAAATTTCTTCTGTACCCTCTCTAAGGCCTTCACATCTTTCCAGATAATAAGAGTTTCTACAGGTATTTAAAAAGGAAAAGAGTAAGTAAAGTGAGTGTTGGTCCTCTAGAGAGTGAGTCTGGGCAATTAATAATGGAGAATAAGGAAATGACGGATGAATTGAACAGATATTTTGTGTCCGTCTTCACTGTAGAGGATACAAATAACATGCCAGAAATAATTGTGAATCAAGAGGTGAAAGGGAGGGAGGAACTTAAAACATTTACAATCACCAGGGAAAGGGTTTTGAAAAATTTGTTAGAACTAAAAGCTGACAAGTCCCCGGGTCCTGACGGACTTCATCCCCGGGATTAAAAGAAGTGGCTGCAGAGATAGTAGATGCATTGGTATTAATTTTCCAAAATTCCCTAGATTCTGGAAGCATCCCATCAGATTGGAAAATAGTGAATGTAACTCCTCTATTCAAGAAAGGAGGGAGACAGAAAGCAGGAAACTACAGGCCAGTTAGCTTAACATCTGTCATAGGGAAAATGCTAGAATCTATTATTAAGGAGGTTATAACAGGGCACTTAGAAAATCTCAATGCAATCAGGCAGAGTCAACACGGCTTTGTGAAAGGGAAATCGTGTTTGACTAATTTATTAGAGTTCTTTGAGGAAGTAACAAGCAACGTGGATAAAGGGGATCCTGTGGATGTGGTGTACTTGGATTTCCAGAAGACTTTTGACAAGGTGCCACATCAAAGGCTACTACACAAAATAAGGGCTCATGGTGTAAGGGGGTAAAATATTAGCATGGATAAAGGATTGGTTAGCTAACAGGAAACAGAGAGTAGGAATAAATGGATCATTTTCAGGTTGGCAAGATGTAACAAGTGGAGTGCCACAGGGATCAGTGCTTGGGCCTCAACTATTTACAATCGATATCAATGACATGGATGAAGGGACTGAATGTACGGTTGCTAAATTTGCTGATGACACAAAGGTAGGTGGGAAAGTAAGTTGTGAAGAGGACATAATGAGTCTGCAAAGGGATAGAGATAGGTTAAGTGAGTGGGCAAAAATTTGGCAGATGGAGTATAATGTGGGAAAATGTGAACTTGTTCACTTTGGCAGGAGGAATAGAAAAGCAGTATATTATTTAAATGGAGAGAGATTGCAGAACTCTGAGGTACAGAGGGATCTGGGTGTCCTGGTACATGAATCACAAAAAGTTAGTATGCAGGTACAGCAAGTGATTAGGAAGGCAAATGGAATGTTGTCATTTATTGCAAGGGGAATAGAATATAAAAGTAGAGATGTTTTGCTACAGTTGTACAGGGCATTGGTGAGACCACATCTGGAATACTGTGTACAGTTTTGGTCTCCTTATTTAAGAAAGGACATAATTGCTTTGGAGAAGGTTCAGAGAAGGTTCACTCGACTGATTCCTGGGATGAGGGGGTTATCTTATGAGGAAATGTTGGACAAGTTGGGCCTGTATACACTGGAGTTTAGAAGAATGAGAGGTGATCTTATTGAAACATATAAGATCCTGAGGGGACTGGAAGGGGTAAATGCTGAGAGGATGTTTCCCCTTGTGGGAGAGACCTGAACTAGGGACCACAGTTTAAAAATAAGGGGTCTCCCATTTAAGACGGAGATGAGGCGAAATTTTTTCTCTGAGGGGCGTGAGTCTGTGGAATTTCCTTCCCCAGAGAGCGGTGGAGGCAGGGTCATTGAATATTTTTAAGGCTGAGTTTGATAGATTCTTGATTAACAAGGGAATCAGAGGTTATAGTAGGTAGACGGGAAAGTAGGGTTGAGGTCACAGTCAGATCAGCCATGATCTTATCAAATGGCAGAGCAGGCTCGAGGGGCTGAATGGCCTACTCCTGCCCTTAATTTGTACGTTCGTATGAAGTGTCCAGAATTGGACACAATACTCCAGTTGTGTCCGAACCAGTGTTTTATAAAGGTTCATCATGACTTCTTTGCTTTTGTACTCTATGCCTCTATTTATAAAGCCCAGGATCCCATGTGCTTTTTTAACTGCTTTCTCAACCTGCCCTGCCACCTTCAACGATTTGTGCACATATACCCCCAGACCTCTCTGTTCTTGTACCCCTTTTAGAGTTGTGGCCTCTAGTTTATATTGCCTCTCCTCGTTCTTCCTATCAATTCTCATTTTTCTGTGTTAAATTTCATTTGCCATGTGTCCGCCCATGACACCAGCCTGTCCATATCCTCTTGAAGTCTATCACTATCCTCCTCACTGTTTACTACCCTTCCAAGTTTTGTGTCATCTGCAAATTTTGAAATTGTGCCCTGTACACCCAAGTCCAAGTCATTAATATTTATCAAGAAAAGTAGTGGTCCCAGCACCAACCCCTGGGGAACACCACTGTACACCTCCCTCCAGTCTGAGAAACAACTGTTCACCACTACTCTCTGTTTCCTGTCCCTTAGCCAATTCTGTATCCATGTTGCTACTGCCCCCTTTATTCCATGGGCCGCAATCTTGATGATAAGCCTACCGTGCGGCACTTTATCAAACGCCTTTTGAAAGTCCATATACACCACATTAACTGCATTGCCCTCACCTACCTTCTCTGTTACCTCATCAAAAAACTCTATCAGGTTAGTTAAACACAATTTGCCTTTAACAAATCCGTGCTGGCTTTCCCTAATCAATCCACACTTGTCCAAGTGACTGTTAATTCTGTCCTGGATTATCGTTTCTAAAAGTTTCCCCGTCACTGAGGTTAAACTGACTGGCCTGTAGTTGCTGGGTTTATCCTTACACCCTTTTTTGAACAAGGGTGTAACATTTGCAATTCTCCAGTCCTCTGACACCATCCCTGTATCTAAGGATGTTTGGAAGATTATGGCCAGTACCTCCGCAATTTCCACCCTTACTTCCCACTGCAACCTAGGATGCATCCCATCCGGACTGGGTGACTTATCTACTTTAAGTACAGCTAGCCTTTCTAGTACCTCTTCTTTATCAATTTTTAGCCCATCCAGTATCTCAACTATATCTTCCTAATACATTATAATTTCTCCTGTCTCAGCCTCTAAGGGACCAAAGTTTACTTTTACTACTCTCTTCCTTTTTACATACTTGTAGAAGCTCTTACAATCTGTTATTATATTTCTTGCTAGTTTACTTTCATTATCTATTTTCTCCCTTTTTATCAATTTTTTGGTTGTCCTATGTGGGTTTCTAAAACTCTCCCAATCCCCAGGCTTATTACTCTTTTTGGCAACATTATAGGCCTCTTCTTTCAATCTAATACTCTCCTTAACTTCTTTAGTTAGCTTCGGGTGGATCACTTTTCCCGTGGAGTTTTTATTTTTCAATGGAATGTATATTTGTTGAGAATATTGAAATATTTCTTTAAATATTTGCCATTGCTTTTCACCCTTTAATTTAATTTCCCAATCTACCTTTGACAACTCGCCCCTCATACCTATGTAATTGGCTTTATTTAAGTTTAAGGCTCAAGTTTCTGACTTTGTCAGCCCTTCTTTGCCTGGGGTTTGCTCTGTTCGGATCTGGATCCTCTCCTTGTTTGGCCACTGCTGCCTGTTTCCTCTCCAGGGTCAGCCCTCGCTCCTGTCCTGTTTCCTCTCCAGGGTCAGCCCTCCCTCCTGTCCTGTTTCCTCTCCAGGGTCAGCCCTCCTTCCTGTCCTGTTTCCTCTCCAGGGTCAGCCCTCCCTCCTGTCCTGTTTCCTCTCCAGGGTCAGCCCTCGCTCCTGTCCTGTTTCCTCTCCAGGGTCAGCCCTCCCTCCTGTCCTGGTTCCTCTCCAGGGTCAGCCCTCGCTCCTGTCCTGTTTCCTCTCCAGGGTCAGCCCTCGCTCCTGTCCTGGTTCCTCTCCAGGGTCAGCCCTCCTTCCTGTCCTGTTTCCTCTCCAGGGTCAGCCCTCCTTCCTGTCCTGTTTCCTCTCCAGGGTCAGCCCTCCTTCCTGTCCTGGTTCCTCTCCAGGGTCAGCCCTCGCTCCTGTCCTGGTTCCTCTCCAGGGTCAGCCCTCCTTCCTGTCCTGTTTCCTCTCCAGGGTCAGCCCTCCTTCCTGTCCTGTTTCCTCTCCAGGGTCAGCCCTCCTTCCTGTCCTGTTTCCTCTCCAGGGTCAGCCCTCCTTCCTGTCCTGTTTCCTCTCCAGGGTCAGCCCTCCTTCCTGTCCTGGTTCCTCTCCAGGGTCAGCCCTCGCTCCTGTCCTGGTTCCTCTCCAGTGTCAGCCCTCCTTCCTGTCCTGGTTCCTCTCCAGGGTCAGCCCTCGCTCCTGTCCTGGTTCCTCTCCAGGGTCAGCCCTCGCTCCTGTCCTGGTTCCTCTCCAGGGTCAGCCCTCCCTCCTGTCCTGTTTCCTCTCCAGGGTCAGCCCTCCTTCCTGTCCTGGTTCCTCTCCAGGGTCAGCCCTCGCTCCTGTCCTGGTTCCTCTCCAGGGTCAGCCCTCCCTCCTGCCCTGTTTCCTCTCCAGGGTCAGCCCTCCTTCCTGTCCTGGTTCCTCTCCAGGGTCAGCCCTCCCTACTGTCCTGTTTCCTCTCCAGGGTCAGCCCTCCCTCCTGTCCTGGTTCCTCTCCAGGGTCAGCCCTCCCTCCTGTCCTGGTTCCTCTCCAGGGTCAGCCCTCGCTCCTGTCCTAGTTCCTCTCCAGGGTCAGCCCTCCCTCCTGTCCTGGTTCCTCTCTAGGGTCAGCCCTCGCTCCTGTCCTGGTTCCTCTCCAGGGTCAGCCCTCCCTCCTGTCCTGGTTCCTTTCCAGGGTCAGCCCTCGCTCCTGTCCTAGTTCCTCTCCAGGGTCAGCCCTCCCTCCTGTCCTGGTTCCTCTCTAGGGTCAGCCCTCCCTCCTGTTCTGGTTCCTCTCTAGGGTCAGCCCTCGCTCCTGTCCTGGTTCCTCTCCAGGGTCAGCCCTCCCTCCTGTTCTGGTTCCTCTCTAGGGTCAGCCCTCGCTCCTGTCCTGGTTCCTCTCCAGGGTCAGCCCTCGCTCCTGTCCTGGTTCCTCTCCAGGGTCAGCCCTCCCTCCTGTCCTGGTTCCTCTCTCGGGTCAGCCCTCCCTCCTGTTCTGGTTCCTCTCTAGGGTCAGCCCTCCCTCCTGTCCTGTTTCCTCTCCAGGGTCAGCCCTCCCTCCTGTCCTGGTTCCTCTCCAGGGTCAGCCCTCCCTCCTGTCCTGGTTCCTCTCCAGGGTCAGCCCTCGCTCCTGTCCTAGTTCCTCTCCAGAGTCAGCCCTCCCTCCTGTCCTGGTTCCTCTCTAGGGTCAGCCCTCGCTCCTGTCCTGGTTCCTCTCCAGGGTCAGCCCTCCCTCCTGTCCTGGTTCCTCTCCAGGGTCAGCCCTCGCTCCTGTCCTAGTTCCTCTCCAGGGTCAGCCCTCCCTCCTGTCCTGGTTCCTCTCTAGGGTCAGCCCTCGCTCCTGTCCTGGTTCTCTACAGGGTCAGCCCTCGCTCCTGTCCTGGTTCCTCTCCAGGGTCAGCCCTCGCTCCTGTCCTGGTTCTCTACAGGGTCAGCCCTCCCTCCTGTCCTGGTTCTCTACAGTCTAACTCTCGCAATGGGTCTCTCTTTTATGCCACTTTTGAGGGCGGGCACCGGGCATTTATTGACGCAGGTCATCACCCTATCGGGGTCTTTCCAAAGGGCAAGGTGACCAGTAAGAAGACATGTATCTTCCTAACAAAGGGAGAAGAGTCGGCCTATTCCTTATCTCTACCTTTCGTGGGCAAAGGATGATTGAGTGGCCCTCGAGATGGCACACCCCTTAGTTAGCCAATCCTCAGCTTACAACTCCAGAAAGGGGCTGCCTCTCCATCCCATTCTCGATGTGCTTTTCCCATGGTTGGAGTCAGCAATTTTGGGCCTATTATCTCACATACCACATACTATGTCTGTTCTCAAGCTAACAATTCTAAGGCCCCATTGTCATGTTCAGGTTGACATTTGGCAGATTGGACAGATATCTCATCTTGTGGCTAGAACTACACCTTGTTGGTGTTTTATATTCGTTCATGGGATGTATGGCTGCAGCTACGGCTAGGCTAGGCTAGGCAATTTCACAATTCTGTCAATTATATTCGAATCAAAATGCTTTGTTTCTCATGTCTACACTCAATGGCTTTGTAAAACTTACAAACACACTTGAAAACACACTTGTCTAAGTTTACTATATGCTGTCTGATTAATACAAAAGGCGATCATATAAAAACAGTAAAAGTTACAAATCAAAGCTACCTGTGGTACATTGGGTCAAAATATGTTAACAGTCATCTATGCTTGATTAATAAAAGGGTGACTACATAAAATGCACATGTGATACAGGTTTGACACGTAACGGTATAGTCTTTCAATATTAAGGGGAACTGATAGGGTAGATAGAGAGAAACTATTTCTGCTGGTTGGGGAGTCTAAGACTAGAGGACATAGGCTGAAAATCAGAACCAGGACTTTCAGGAGTGAAGTTAGGAAACATTTTCACACACAAAGGGTGGGAGAAGTTTGGAACTCTCTTCTGCAAACGGCAATTGATGCTAGCTCAATTGTTAATTTTAAATCTGAGATTGATCGATTTTTGTTAACCAAAGGTATTAAGGGATATGGAGTTAGGTTACATATTAGCCATGACCTCAATGAATGGCGGAACAGGCTCGAGGGGCTGAATGGCCTGTTCCCATGTTCCCATGTTCCCATGTAGGCACTGCTGCCCACACTGTCAAAACATTTCAGTTTTAAGCGCTCCCTCAGACGGTATAAACAGAATTGGTCTGAGGCTGGGATTGCAGGAGCAATGCAGCATTATATAGGAACATAGGAACATAGGAACAGAAGTGCTGAGTGGATGATCCATCTCGGCCTCCTCCCGATATCCCCACCATCACGGAAGCCAGTCTTCGGCCAATTCGATTCACTCCACGTGATATCAAGAAACGGTTGAGTGCACTGGATACAGCAAAGGCTATGGGCCCCGACAACATCCCAGCTGTAGTGCTGAAGACTTGTGCTCCAGAACTAGCTGCGCCTCTAGCCAAGCTGTTCCAGTACAGCTACAACACTGGCATCCACCCGACAATGTGGAAAATTGCCCAGGTATGTCCTGTCCACAAAAAGCAGGACAAATCCAATCCGGCCAATTACCGCCCCATCAGTCTACTCTCAATCATCAGCAAAGTGATGGAAGGTGTCGTCGACAGTGCTATCAAGCGGCACTTACTCACCAATAACCTGCTCACCGATGCTCAGTTTGGGTTCCGCCAGGACCACTCTGCTCCAGACCTCATTACAGCCTTGGTCCAAACATGGACAAAAGAGCTGAACTCCAGAGGTGAGGTGAGAGTGACTGCCCTTGACATCAAGGCAGCATTTGACCGAGTGTGGCACCAAGGAGCCCTAGTAAAATTGAAGTCAATGGGAATCGGGGAAAACTCTCCAGTGGCTGGAGTCATACCTAGCACAAAGGAAGATGGTAGTGGTTGTTGGAGGCCAATCATCTCAGCCCCAGGGCATTGCTGCAGGAGTTCCTCAGGGCAGTGTCCTAGGCCCAACCATCTTCAGCTGCTTCATCAATGACCTTCCCTCCATCATAAGGTCAGAAATGGGGATGTTCGCTGATGACTGCACAGTGTTCGGTTCCATTCGCAACCCCTCAGATAATGAAGAAGTCCGAGCCTGCATGCAGCAAGACCTGGACAACATCCAGGCTTGGGCTGATAAGTGGCAAGTAACATTCGCGCCAGATAAGTGCCAGGCAATGACCATCTCCAACAAGAGAGAGTCTAACCACCTCCCCTTGACATTCAACGGCATTACCATCGCCGAATCCCCCACCATCAACATCCTGGGGGTCACCATTGACCAGAAACTTAACTGGACCAGCCATATAAATACTGTGGCTACAAGAGCAGGTCAGAGGCTGGGTATTCTGCGGCAAGTGACTCACCTCCTGACTCCCCAAAGCCTTTCCACCATCTACAAGGCACAAGTCAGGAGTGTGATGGAATACTCTCCACTTGCCTGGATGAGTGCAGCTCCAACAACACTCAAGAAGCTCGACACCATCCAAGATAAAGCAGCCCGCTTGATTGGCACCCCATCCACCACCCTCAACATTCACTCCCTTCACCACCGGCGCACTGTGGCTGCAGTGTGCACCATCCACAGGATGCACTGCAGCAACTCGCCAAGGCTTCTTCGACAGCACTTCCCAAACCCGCGACCTCTACCACCTAGAAGGACAAGGGCAGCAGGCACATGGGAACAACACCACCTGCACGTTCCCCTCCAAGTCACACACCATCCCGACTTGGAAATATATCGCCGTTCCTTCATTGTCGCTAGGTCAAAATCCTGGAACTCCCTTCCTAACAGCACTGTGGGAGAACCGTCACCACACGGACTGCAGCAGTTCAAGAAGGCGGCTCACCACCACCTTCTCGAGGGCAATTAGGGATGGGCAATAAATGCCGGCCTTGCCAGCGATGCCCACATCCCGTGAACGAATAAAAAAAAAGGAGGCCATTCAGCCCCTCGTGCCTGCTTCGCCATTTGATACGATCATGGCTGACCTGTGATCTAGCTCCATATACCTGCAGGAGCAATGCAGCATGAGATAGGTGTTTCAGCCTTTCTCCTTGGTGCTCTCTGCATTGAGAGAAACAAGGTGCACAAAGGAACGGGAGAGACAGATGGCACTAGAGTAAGAAATAGTACAGTATTGGGTGGGATCAGACTAAAAGACAATACGAGAAGGTCTAAGATAGGTTTGCTGTGCATGTGTTGGATGCACCACGTGTGGTAAATAAGGTCGGTGAGCTGCAGACGGAAATAGCCACATGGGAATATGATGTCATGGTGACAATGGAGGCCGGGCTCAAAAAAGAGCAGGATTGGGTACTAAATATTCCTGGATATTCAGGAAAGATAGGGATGGAAAGAAAGGAGGGGGGGGGGGCTGTGGCAGTATTGATTAAGGAGAATATTGCAGTGCTGGAGAGAGTGGGTGTCCTGGAGGGGTCAAGGACAGAATCTATTTGGTTAGAGTTAAGAAACAATAGACGTGCCATTACACTACTGGGTGTATTCTATAGGCCACCAACTAGTGGGAAGGAGATGGGCAATAAATGCTGGCCTTGACAGCGACACCCACATCCCATGAATGAATAAAAAAAATATAGAGGAACAAATTTTCAGGGGAATTACAGAGAGATGCAAAAGCTATAGAGTAGTGATAATGGGGGACTTCAACTATCCTAATATAGACTGGGTCAGTAATAGTGTAAAGGGCAGAGAGGGGGAGGAATTTCTGAAGTGTGTTCAGGAGAACTTTCTTGATCAGTACGTTTCCGGCCCAACGAGGAAGGAGGCATTGCTGGATCTGGTTCTGGGGAATGAGGTGGGTCAAGTGGAGCAAGTGTCAGTGGGGGAACATTTAGGGAACATTGATCATAGTATTATAAGGTTTAGATTAGCTATGGAAAAGGACAATCAAAGAATCATAGAATCATAGAAAGGTTACAACACGGAAGGATGCCATCGGCCCATCAAGTCCACGCCGGCTCTATGCACGAGCAATCCAGCTAGTCCCACTCCCCCGCCCTATCCCCGTAACCCTGCAAATTTTTTCCTTTCAAGTACTTATCCAGTTCCCTTTTGAAGGCCATGATTGAATCTGCCTCCACCACCCCCTCGGGCAGTGCATTCCAGATCATAACCACTCGCTGTGCAAAAAAGGTTTTCCTCATGTCACCTTTGGTTCTTTTGCCAATCACCTTAAATCTATGACTCCTGGTTCTTGACCCTTCCGCCAATGGGAACAGTTTCTCTCTATCTACTCTGTCTCGATCCTTCATGATTTTGAACACCTCTATCAAATCTCCTCGCAACCGTCTCTGTTCCAAGGAGAACAACCCCAGCTTCTCCAGTCTACCCACGTAACTAAAATCCGCTATCTCTTCTGCACCCTCTCTAAGGCCTTCACATCTTTCCTAAAGTGCGGTGCCCAGAACTGGATACAATACTCCAGTTGTGGTCAAACCAGTGTTTTATAAAGGTTCATCATGACTTCCATACTTTTGTACTCTATGCCTCTATTTATAAAGCCCAGGATCCCGTATGCTTTTTTAACCGCTTTCTCAACCTGCCCTGCCACCTTCAACGATTTGTGCACATATACCCCCAGATCTCTCTGTTCCTGTATCCCTTTTAGAATTGTGCCCTCTAGTTTATATTGCCTCTCCTCGTTCTTCCTACCAAAATGTATCAAAATGTATTTTTAAAAAGAAAAAGATTAGTGAAGACAAATGCAGGTCCCTTACAGTCAGAAACCGGAGAATTTATAATGGGGAACAGGGAAATAGCAGAGCAATTAAACAAATACTTTGGTTCTGTCTTCACGGAAGAGGACACAAATAACTTCCCAGAAATGCTAGGGAGCCAAGGGACCAGTGAGAAGGAGGAATTAAAGGAAATTAATATTCGTAAAAAAATAGTGCTGGATAAATTAATGGGACTGAAAGCCCATAAGTCCCCAGGGCCTGATAATCTGCATCCCAGAGTACTAAAAGAGGTAGCCATGGAAATAGTGGATGCATTAGTTGTCATCTTCCGAAATTCCATAGATTATGGAACAGTTCCTGCAGATTGGAGGGTGGCAAATGTAACCCCACTATTTAAAAAAGGAGGGAGAGAGAAAACAGGGAACTACAGACCGGTTAGCTCAACATCAGTAGTAGGGAAAATGCTGGAGTTTATTATAAAGGATGTGATAACAGGACACTTAGAAAATATCAACGGGATTAGACAAAGTGAACATGGATTTATGAAAGGAAAATCATGTTTGACAAACCTACTGGAGTTTTTTGAGGATGCAACTGGTAGAATAGATAAGGGAGAACCAGTGGATGTGGTTTATGTGGATTTTCAAAAGGCCTTTGATAAAGTCCCACATAAGAGGTTAATGTGCAAAATTAAAGCACATGGGATTGAGGGGGGGATATACTGGCATGGATTGAAAATTGGTTAACAGACAGGAAACAGAGAGTAGGAATAAGTCGATCTTTTTCGGGGTGGCAGGCAGTGACTAGTGGGGTACCGCAGGGATCAGTGCTTGGGCCCCAGCTATTCACAATATATATCAATGATTTGGATGAGGGAACCAAATGTAATATTTCCAAGTTTGCTGATGACACAAGACTAGGTGGGATCATGAGTTGAAAGGAGGATGCAAAGAGGCTTCAAGGCAATTTAGAGAAGTTGAGTGAGTGGGCAAATGCATGGCAGATGCAGTATAATGTGGATAAATGTGAAGTTATCTACTTTGGAAGGAAAAACAGAAAGGCAGAGTATTATTTAAATGGTGATAGATTGGGAAATGTTGATGTACAAAGGGACCTGGGTGTCCTTGTACACCAGTCACTGAAAGCAAACATTCAGGTGCAGCAAGCAGTTAGGAAGGCAAATGGAATGTTGGCCTTCATTGCAAGAGGATTTGAGTACAGGAGCAAGGATGTCTTACTGCAGTTATACAGGGCCTTGGTGAGACCACACCTGGAGTATTGTGTGCAGTTTTGGTCTCCTTACCTCAGAAAGGATATACTTGCCATAGACTGAGTGTAGCAAAGGTTCACCAGACTGATTCCGGGGATGGCAGTACTGTCGTATGAGGAGAGATTGGGTCGACTCAGCCTGTATTCACTCGAGTTTAGAAGAATGAGAGGGGATCTCATTGAAACATATAAAATTCTGACAGGGCTAGACAGACTGGATGCAGGGAGGATGTTTCCCCTGGCTGGGGGGTCCAGAACGAGGGGTCACAGTCTCAGGATACGGGGTAGGACATTTAGGACTGAGATGAGGAGAAATTTCTTCACTCAGAGGGTGGTGAACCTGTGGAATTCTCTACCACTGGAGGCTGTGGAGGCCAAGTCACTGAATATATTTAAGAAGGAGATAGATAGATTTCTAGACACAAAAGGCATCAAGGGGTCTGGGGAGAGAGCGGGAATATGGTATTGAGATAGAGGATTAGCCATGATCATATTGAATGGCGGAGCAGGCTCCAAGGGCTGAATGGCCTACTCCTGCTCTTATTTTCTGTGTTTCTGTGTTTATATTGCCTCTCCTTGTTCTTCCTACCAAAATGTATTACTTCGCATTTTTGTGAGTTAAATTTCATCAGCCATGTGTCCGCCCATGCCACCAGCCTGTCTATATCCTCTTGAAGTCTATCACTATCCTCCTCACTGTTTACTACCCTTCCAAGTTTTGTGTCATCTCCAAATTTTGAAATTGTGCCCTGTACACCCAAGTCCAAGTCATTAATATTTATCAAGAAAAGCAGTGGTCCCAGCACCGACCCCTGGGGAACACCACTGTACACCTCCCTCCAGTCCGAAAAACAACCGTTCACCACTACTCTCTGCTTCCTGTCACTTAGCCAATTCTGTATCCATGTTGCTACTGCCCCCTTTATTCCATGGGCCGCAATCTTGATGATAAGCCTACCGTGCGGCACTTTATCAAACACTTTTTGAAAGTCCATATACACCACATCAGCTGCATTGCCCTCATCGACCCTCTCTGTTACCTCATCAAAAAACTCTATCAGGTTAGTTAAACACGATTTGCCTTTAACAAATCCATGCTGGCTTTCCCTAATCAATCCACCTGCGTCCAAGTGACTATTAATTCTGTCCCGGATTATCGTTTCTAAAAGTTTCCCCACTACCGAGGTTAAACTGACTGGCCTGTAGTTGCTGGGTTTATCCTTACTCCCTTTTTTGAACAAGGGTGTAACATTTGCAATTCTCCAGTCCTCTGGCACCACCCCTGTATCTAAGGATGTTTGGAAGATTATGGCCAGTACCTCCGCAATTTCCACCCTTACTTCCCTCAGCAACTAAGATGCATCCCTTCCATACCAGGTGACTTATCTACTTTAAGTACAGCCAGCCTTTCAAGTACCTCCTCTTTATCAATTTTTATCCCATTCAGTATCTCAACTATATCTTACTTTACTGAGACTTTGGCAGCATCTTCTTCCTTGATAAAGACAGATGCAAAGTACTCATTTAGTACCTCAGCCATCCCCTCTGCCTCCATGAGTAGATCTCCTTTATGGTCCCTAATTAGCCCCACCCCTCCTCTTACTACCCGTTTACTGTTTACATGCCTGTAAAAGACTTTTGGATTCCCTTTTATGTTGGTTACCAGTTTATTCTTATAATCTCTCTTTGCCCCTCTTATTTCCTTTTTCACTTCCCCTCTGAATTTACTTTAGAGTGGTCGGTGTCCCTTTCGGAGGGAAAGAGCGAGGAGGAGCACTCTAGAGTAAAAATACTTAACTGGAGGAGGGCCAATTTCAGTGGGTTGAGAACGGATCTGGCCCTGATAAACTGGAATCAAAGACTGGCAGGCAAAACTGTAACGAAACAATGGGCGGCCTTTAAAGAGGAGATGGTTCGGGTACAGTCTGGGCACATTCCCACGAGGGAGCAAGGTAGGGCAAATAAAGCCAGAGCTCCCTGGATGACAAGAGATAGAGAGTAAGATGAAGCAGAAAAAGGGGCGTATGACAGATGTCAGGTTGATAACACAAGTGAGAACCAGGCGGAATATTGAAAGTACAGAGGAGAAGTGAAAAAGGAAACAAGAGGGGCAAAGAGGGAGTATGAGAATAGACTGGTGGCGAAAATAAAAGGGAATCCAAAAGTCTTCTGTAGGTACATAAATAGTAAACGGATGGTAAGAGGAGGGGTGGGGCCGATTAAGGACCAAAAAGGAGATCTACGCATGGAGGCAGAGGGCATGGCTGAGGTAGACCATAAGACCACAAGAGATAGGAGCAGGAGTAGGCCATTCAGCCCCTCAAGCCTGCTCCGCCATTTAATGAGATCATGGCTGATCTGATTTTTACCTCAACTCCACTTTCCTGCCCATTCCCCATATCCTTTGACTCCCTTGCTGGTCAAAAATTTGCCTAACTCAGCCTTGAATGTATTCAATGACTCAGCCTCCACAGCTTTTTGGGGGAAACATAGAAACATAGAAAATAGGAGCATGAGTAGGCCATTCAGCCCTTCAAGCCTGCTCCACCATTCAAAATGATCATGGCTGATCGTCTAACTCATTACCCTATTTCCGTTTTTTCCCCATATCCCTTGATCCCTTTAGCATTAAGAAATATATCTCTCTCCTTCTTGAATACATCTAATGACTTGGCCTCCACTGCTTTCTGTGGTAGAGAATTCCACAGGTTCACCACCCTGTGAGTGAAGAAATTTCTCCTCATCTCTGTTCTAAATGACATACCCCGTATCCTGAGACTGTGACCCCTGGTTCTGGACTCCCCAGCCATCGGGAACATCCTCCCTGCATCTAGTCTGTCTAGTCCTGTTAGAAGTTTATATGTTTCGATGAGATCACCTCTCATTCTTCTAAACTCCAGTGAATATAGGCCTAGTCGACCCAATCTCTCCTCACACGTCAGTCCTGCCATCCCAGGAATCAGTCTGGTAAACCTTTGTTGCACTCCCTCCATGACAAGGACATCCTTCCTCAGATAAGGAGACCAAAACTGCACACAATACTCCAGATGTGGTCTCACCAAGGCCCTGTATAACTGCAGTAAGACATCCCTGCTCCTGAACTCAAATCCTCTTGCAATGAAGGCCAACATACCATTCGCCTTCCTAACTGCTTGCTGCACCTGAATGCTCGCTTTCAGCGACTGGTGTACAAGGACACCCAGGTCTCGTTGCACCTCCCCTTTTCCCAATCTATCACCATTCAGATAATAATCTGCCTTTCTGTTTTTACAACCAAAGTGGAAAACTCACATTTATCCACGTTATACTGCATCTGCCATGTTCTTGCCCACTTACCCAACTTGTCTAAATCACATTGGAGCCTCTTTGCATCCTCTTCACAGCTCACATTCCACCCCAGCTTTGTGTTGTCTGCAAACTTGGAAATGTTACATTTAGTTCCCTCATCCAAATCATTGATATATATTGTGAATAGCTGGGGCCCAAGCACTGATCCCTGCATTACCCCACTAGTCACCGCCTGCCACCCCGAAAAAGACCCGTTTATTCCTATTCTCTGTTTCCTGTCTGTCAACCAATTCTCAATCCATGCCAGTATATTCCCCCCAATCGCATGTGCTTTCATTTTGCACACTAACCTCTTGTGTGGGACCTTATCAAAAGCCTTCTGAAAATCCAAATACACCACATCCACTGGTTCTCCCCTATCTATTCTACTAGTTACATCCTCAAAAAACTCCAGTAGATTTGTTAAGCTTGATTTCCCTTTCAAAAACCCTTGCTGACTTTGTCCAATCCCGTTAATGCCCTCCAAGTGTTCTGTTATCACATCTTTTATAATAGACTCTAGCATTTTCCCCACTACTGATGTTAGGCTAACTGGTCTGTAATTCCCTGTTTTTTCTCTCCCTCCTTTTTTAAATAGTGGGGTTACATTTGCCACCCTCGAATCTGTAGGAACTGTTCCAGAGTCTATAGAATTTTGGAAGATGATCACCAATGCATCCACTATTTCCAGGGACACTTCCTTTAGTACTCTGGGATGTAGATTATCGGGCCCTGGGGATTTGTCAGCCTTAGCCCCATTAATTTCCCGACCACTATTATTTTTACTAATACTGATTTCTTTCAGTTCCTCCCTCTCACTAGACCCTTGGTTCCCTAACATTTCTGGGAGGTTATTTGTGTCCTCCTTTGTGAAGACAGAACCAAAGTATGTGTTTAATTGTTCTGCCATTTCTTTGTTCCCCATTATAATTTCCCCCATTTCTGACTGTAAGGGACCTACATTGTCTTCACTAATCTTTTTCTCTTGACATATTTATAGAAGCTTTTACAGTCAGTTTTTATGTTCCCTGCTAGTTTACTCTCATACTCTATTTTTCCCTCTTAATCAATCTCTTTGTCCTCCTTTGCTGAATTCTGAACTGCTCCCAATCCTCAGGCTTGCCGCTTTTTCTTGCAATTTTATATGTCTCCTCCTTTGATCTAAAATTATCCCTAATTTCTTTTGTAAGCCACGGTTGAGCCACCTTTCCTGTTTTATTTTTGCACCAGACAGGAATGAATAATTGTTGTAATTCCTGCACACGTTCTTTAAATATTAGCCATTGCCTATCCACCGTCATCCCTTTCAGTAAAGTTCCCCAATCTATCATAGCCAACTCATACCCCATACTTTCGTAATTTCCTTATTCAGGACCCTAGTTTCGGATTCAACTACTTCACTCTCCATCTTAATGGGGAATTCTATCATGTTATGGTCGCTCTTCCCTAAGGGACCCCGCACAACAAGATTGTTAATTAATCCTTTCTCATTGCACAATACCCAGTCAAGGATCGCCTGTTCTCTAGTTGGTTCCTCAACGTATTGGTCGAGAAATCCATCACGTGCACACTCCAGGAATTCCTCCCCCACAGTATTATTGCTAATTTGGTTTGACCAATCTATATGTAAATTAAAGTCACCCATAATTATAGTTGTACCCTTCTTGCATGCGTCTCTAATTTCCTGTTTAATGCCCTCCCCTACATCTCCACTACTGTTTGGGGGCCTACAGACAACACCCATCAACGTTTTCTGCCCCTTGGTGTTTCTTAGCTCCACCCATACAGATTCCACATCGTGATTTTCCAAGCCAATATCCTTCCTCACTATTGCATCGATTTCCTCCTTTACTAACAACGCTACCCCACCTCCTTTCCCTTTTTGCCTGTCCTTCCTAAATATTGAATACCCCTGGATGTTCAGTTCCCATCCTTGGTCACCCTGCAGCCATGTCTCCGTAATCGCAACTATATCATAACCGTTAATATCTATCTGCGCTGTTAATTCATCTATGTTATTGTGAATGCTCCGCGCATTAAGACACAATGCCTTTAGACTTGTCTTTTTAAGATTGCGAGTCATCTTAGTTTTATTTTGCACTATGGCCCGATTTGTTTTTCGCCCTTGTTTTCTCTGCCTTCCACTATTGCTTCTTCCCTTTCTGTCTTTTTTTTCTATCCTTGTTTCCCCCTCCTCTGTCTCCCTGCTCAGGTTCCCATCCCCCTGCCACTCTAGTTTAAACCTTCCCCAACAGCACGAGCAAACACCCCCACGAGGACATTGGTCCCGGTCCTGCTCGGGTGTAACCCGTCCGGCTCGTACAGGTCCCACCTTCCCCAGAACCAGTCCCAATGTCCCAGGAATCTAAATCCCTCCCTCCTACACCATCCCTGCAGCCACACATTCATCTGGTCTATTCTCCTGTTCCTATACTCACTAACACGTGGCACTGGTAGTAAGAACATAAGAACATAAGAAATAGGAGCAGGAGTCGGCCAATCGGCCCCTCGAGCCTGCTCCGCCATTCAATAAGATCATGGCTGATCTGATCCTAACCACAAATCTAAAGAACACAAGAGGTAGGAGCAGGACCCGGCCGCTCAGCCCCTGGGCCCTCTCCGCCACCCACAGGGCCTTGACCGATCCGAACTCAGCTTCATGTCCAATTTCCTGCCCGCTCCCCATAACCCCTAATTCCCTTTACTTCTAGGAAACTGTCTATTTTTGTTTTAAATTTATTTAATGATGTAGCTTCCACAGCTTCCTGGGGCAGCAAATTCCACAGACCTACCACCCTCTGAGTGAAGAAGTTTCTCCTCATCTCAGTTTTGAAAGAGCAGCCCCTTATTCTAAGATTATGCTCCCTAGTTCTAGTTTCACCCATCCTTGGGAACATCCTTACTGCATCCACCCGATCAAGCCCCTTCACAATCTTATATGTTTCAATAAGATCGCCTCTCATTCTTCTGAACTCCAATGAGTAGAGTCCCAATCTACTCAACCTCTCCTCATATGTCCACCCCCTCATCCCCGGGATTAACCGAGTGAACCTTCTTTGTACTGCCTCGAGAGCAAGTATGTCTTTTCTTAAGTGTGGACACCAAAACTGTATGCAGTATTCCAGGTGCGGTCTCACCAATACCTTATCTAACTGCAGCAATACCTCCCTGTTTTTATATTCTATCCCCCGAGCAATAAAAGCCAACATTCCGTTGGCCTTCTTGATCACCTGCTGCACCTGCATACCAACTTTTTGATTTTCTTGCACTAGGACCCCCAGATCCCTTTGTACTGCAGTACTTTCAAGTCTCTCGCCATTGAGAAAATAACTTGCTCTCTGATTTTTCCTGCCAAAGTGCATAACCTCACATTTTCCAATATTATATTGCATCTAGTAATCCTGAGATCACTACCTTTGAAGTCCTGCTTTTTAATTTATCTCCTAACTCCTTAAATTCACCTTGCAGGACCTCATCCCTTTTTTTACCTATGTTGTTGGTACCGATATGGACCACAACTACTGGCTGTTCACCCTCCCTCTCCAGAATGCCCTGCAGCCGCTCTGTGACATCCTTGACCCTCGCACCAGGGAGGCAACATCCCATCCTGGAGTCACGTTTGCGGCCACAGAAACGCCTATCTGTTCCCCTTACAATTGAATCCCCTATCACTATAGCCCTGCCACTCTTTTTCCTCCCCTTCTGTGCGGCAGAGCCACCCGTGGTGCCCCGAACTTGGCTCTTGCTGCTTTCCCCTGATAAGCCATCTCCCCCAACAGTATCCAAAGCAGAATATCTGTTTGAGAGGGAGATGGCCCCAGGGGACTCCTGCTCTACCTGCCTAGTCCTTTTATTCTGCCTGGCGGTCACCTATTTCCTTTCTGCCTGCGTAATCTTTACCTGCAGTGTGACCACCTCACTAAACGTGCTATCCACGATAATTTCAGCATCGCGGATGCTCCACAGTGAATCCACCCGCAACTCCAGCTCCGAAATACGGTTAGCCAGTAGCTGCAGCTGGACACACTTCCTGCACACATGGTCGCCAGGGACACTGGTAGTGTCCATGACTTCCCACATAGTGCAGGAGGAGCATATCACGGGTGCGAGCTCTGCTGCCATGACTTGCCTTAGATTTACACCGCGCTCACCTCTCGGACTCTCTTCCCGCTCTCTAGACTCTCCTTTTACACTGCGTTCACCTCTCAGACTCCCTTCCCGCTCTCGGACTCACCTCTCGCTCTCCAGACTCCCCTTTTACACCGTGCTCACCTCTCGGACTCTCCTCCCGCTCTCGGACTCTCCTTTTACACTGTGCTCACCTCACGGACTCTCCTTTTTAAAGAATTCCAAAAATTCACGACCCTCTAGGAGAAGAAATTCCTCCTCATTTCCATCTTAAACGGGTGACCCCTTATTCTGAGACTATGCCCCCTAGTTTTAGATTCCCCCATGAGGGGTAACATCCTCTCAGCATCTACCCTATCGAGTCCCCTCAGAATCTTGTATGTTTCAATAAGATCTCCTCTCATTCTTCTAAACTCCAATGAGTATAGACCCAACCTGTTCAATCTTTCCTCATAAGACAACCCTTCCATACCCGGAATCAACCTAGTGAACCTTCTCTGAACTGCCTCCAATGCAAGTATGTCCTTCCTTAAATAAGGGCACCAGAACTGTACGCAGTACTCCAGGTGTGGTCTCACCAGCACCCTGTGCAGTTGTAGCATGACTTCCCTGCTTTTATACTCCATCCCCCTAGAAATAAAGGCCAATATTCCATTTGCCTTCCGGATTACCTGCTGCACCTGTATGTTGACTTTTTGTGTTTCATGTACGAGGACACCCAGATCCCTCTGTACCGCAGCATTTTGTAGTATTTCTCCATTCAAATAATATTTTGCTTTTTTATTTTTCCTCCCAAAGTGGATGACTTCACATTTTCCCACATTATATTCCATCTGCCAATTTTTTGCCCATTCGCTTAACCTGTCAATATCCCTTTGCAGACACTTTGTGTCCTCATCGTAACTTGCTTTTCCACCTATCTTTGTATCATCAGCAAATTTGGCCACAAGACACTCTGTTCCTTCATCCAAGTCATTGATATATATTGTAAATAGTTGAGGCCCCAGCACTGATCCCTGCAGCACCCCACTGGTTACAGATTGCCATTTTGAAAATGACCCTTTTATTCCTACTCTTTGTTTTCTGTTAGTTAGCCAATCCTCTATCCATGCCAGTAGGGTACGGTAGCGTAGTGGTTATGTTACTGGACTAATAATCCAGAGGCCCGGACTAAAAATCCAGAGTCATGAGTTCAAATCCCACCAGCGCAGCTGGTGAATTTAAATTCAATTAATTAAATAAAAATCTGGAATTAAAATACTAGTATCAGTAATGGTGGCCATGAAACTACCGGATTGTCGTAAAAACCCATCTGGTTCACTAATGCCCTTTAGGGAAGGAAACCTGCCGTCCTCACCCGGTCTGGGCCTATATGTGACTCCAGACCCACAGCAATGTGGTTGATTCTTAATTGCCCTCTGAAATGGCCTAACAAGCCACTCAGTTGTAAAATCTCGCTATGAAAAGTCATAATAAGAATAAAACCGGACGGACCACGAGGCACCGGACACGACAACGGCAAAACACCAAGCCCAGTCGACCCTGCAAGGTCCTCCTCACTAACATCTGGGGACTTGTGCCAAAATTGGGAGAGCTGTCCCACAGACGAGTCAAGCAACAGCCTGACAGAGACACACTCACAGAATCATACCTTTCAGCCAATGTCCCAGACTCTTCCATCACCATCCCTGGGTATGTCCTGTCCCACCGGCAGGACAGACCCACCAGAGGTGGCGGTACAGTGATATACAGTCAGGAGGGAGTGGCCCTGGGAGTCCTCAACATTGACTCTGGACCCCATGAAATCTCATGGCATCAGGTCAAACATGGGCAAGCAAACCTGCTGATTACCACCTACCGCCCTCCCTCAGCTGATGAATCAGTCCTCCTCCATGTTGGACACCACTTGGAGGAAGCACTGAGGGTAGCAAGGGCACAGAATGTACTCTGGGTGGGGGACTTCAATGTCCATCACCAAGAGTGGCTCGGTAGCACCACAACTGACCGAGCTGGCCGAGTCCTGAAGGACATAGCTGCCAGACTGGGCCTGCAACAGGTGGTGAAGGAAAAACTTACTTGACCTCGTCCTCACCAATCTCCCTGTCGCAAATGCATCTGTCCATGACAGTATTGGTAGGAGTGACCACCGTACAGTCCTCGTGGAGATGAAATCCTGTCTTCGCACTGAGGACACCATCCAACGTGTTGTATGGCACTACCACCGTGCTAAATGGGATAGATTCAGAACAGATCAAGCAGCTCAAAACTGGGCATCCATGAGGCGCTGTGGGCCATCAGCAGCAGCAGAATTGTATTCCAGCACAATCTGTAACCTCATGGCCCGGCATATTCCTCACTCTACCATTACCAACAAGCCAGGGGATCAACCCTGGTTCAATGAAGAGTGTAGAAGAGCATGCCAGGAGCAGCACCAGGCATACCTAAAAATGAGGTGCTAACCTGGTGAAGCTGCAACTCAGGACTACATGCATGCTAAACAGCGGAAGCAACATGCTATAGACAGAGCTAAGTGATTCCACAACAAACTGATCAGATCAAAGCTCTGCAGTCCTGCCACATCCAGTCGTGAATGGTGGTGGACAATTAAACAACTAACGGGAGGAGGAGGCTCTGTAAACATCCCCATCCTCAATGATGGCGGAGTCCAGCACGTGAGTGCGAAAGACAAGGCTGAAGCGTTTGCAACCATCTTCAGCCAGAAGTGCCAAATGGATGATCCATCTCGGCCTCCTCCCGATATCCCCACCAACACGGAAGCCAGTCTTCAGCCAATTCGATTCACTCCACGTGATATCAAGAAACGGCTGAGTGCACTGGATACAGCAAAGGCTATGGGCCCCGACAACATCCCAGCTGTCGTGCTGAAGACTTGTGCTCCAGAACTAGCTGCGCCTCCAGCCAAGCTGTTCCAGTACAGCTACAACACTGGCATCTACCCGACAATGCGGAAAATTGCCCAGGTATGTCCTGTCCACAAAAAGCAGGGCAAATCCAATCCGGCCAATTACCGCCCCATCAGTCTACTCTCAATCATCAGCAAAGTGATGGAAGGTGTCGTCGACAGTGCTATCAAGCGACACTTACTCACCAATAACCTGCTCACCGATGCTTAGTTTGGGTTCCGCCAGGACCATTCGACTCCAGACCTCATTACAGCCTTGGTCCAAACATGGACAAAAGAGCTGAATTCCAGAGGTGAGGTGAGAGTGACTGCCCTTGACATCAAGGCAGCATTTGACCGAGTGTGGCACCAAGGAGCCCAATAAAATTGAAGTCAATGGGAATCAAGGGGAAAACTCTCCAGTGGCTGGAGTCATACCTAGCACAAAGGAAGATGGTAGTGGTTGTTGGAGGCCAATCATCTCAGCCCCAGGACATTGCTGCAGGAGTTCCTCAGGGCAGTGTCCTAGGCCCAACCATCTTCAGCTGCTTCATCAATGACCTTCCCTCCATCGTAAGGTCAGAAATGGGGATGTTCGCTGATGATTGCACAGTGTTCAGTTCCATTCGCAACCCCTCAGATAATGAAGCAGTCCGAGCCCGCATGCAGCAAGACCTGGACAACATCCAGGCTTGGGCTCATAAGTGGCAAGTAACATTCGCGCCAGATAAGTGCCAGGCAATGACCATCTCCAACAAGAGAGAGTCTAACCACCTCCCCTTGACATTCAACGGCATTACCATCGCCGAATCCCCCACCATCAACATCCTGGGGGTCACCATTGACCAGAAACCTAACTGGACCAGCCATATAAATACTGTGGCTACAAGAGCAGGTCAGAGGCTGGGTATTCTGCAGCGAGTGACTCACCTCCTGATTCCCCAAAGCCTTTCCACCATCTACAAGGCATAAGTCAGGAGTGTGATGGAATACTCTCCACTTGCTTGGATGAGTGCAGCTCCAACAACACTCAAGAAGCTCGAAACCATCCAAGATAAAGCAGCCCGCTTGATTGGAACCCCATCCACCACCCTAAACATTCACTCCCTTCACCACCGGCGCACTGTGGCTGCAGTGTGTACCATCCACAGGATGCACTGCAGCAACTCGCCAAGGCTTCTTCGACAGCACCTCCCAAAACCATGACCTCTACCACCTAGAAGGGCCAGAGCAGCAGGCACATGGGAACACCACCACCTGCACGTTCCCCTCCAAGTCACACACCATCCCGACTTGGAAATATATCGCCGTTCCTTCATCGTCGCTGGGTCAAAATCCTGGAACTCCCTTCCTAACAGCACTGTGGGAGAACCTTCACCACACGGACTGCAGCGGTTCAAGAAGGCGGCTCACCACCACCTTCTCGAGGGCAATTAGGGATGGGTAATAAATGCCGGCCTCGCCAGCGACGCCCACATCCCATGAACGAATAAAAAAAAAGTGTTTTACACCCAACACCATGAGCTCTTATCTTGTGCAGTAATCTTTTACGTGGCACCTTATCGAATGCCTTTTGGAAATCCAAATATATGGGGTACGGTAGCATAGTGGTTATGTTACTGGGCTAGTAATCCAGAGGCCTGGACTAAAATCCAGAGTCATGAGTTCAAATCCCGCCACGGCAGCTGGCGAATTTAAATTCAATTAATTAATTAAATTCAATTAATTAAAATAAAAATCTGGAATTAAAATACTAGTATCAGTAATGATGGCCATGAAACTACCGGATTGTCGTAAAAACCCATCTGGTTCACTAATGTCCTTTAGGGAAGGAAGCCTGCCGCCCTTACCTGGTCTGGCCTATATGTGACTCCAGACCCACAGCAATGTGGTTGATTCTTAATTGCCCTCTGAAATGGCCTAGCAAGCCACTCAGTTGTAAAATCTCGCTACGAAAAGTCATAATAAGAATAAAACCGGACGGACCACCCGGCATCGGACCACTAGGCACCGGACATGACAACGGCAAAACACCAAGCCCAGTCGACCCTGCAAGGTCCTCCTCACTAACATCTGGGGACTTGTGCCAAAATTGGGAGAGCTGTCCCACAGACTAGTCAAGCAACAGCCTGACATAGCCATACTCACAGAATCATATCTTTCAGCCAACGTCCCAGACTCTTCCATCACCATCCCTGGGTATGTCCTGTCCCACCGGCAGGACAGACCCACCAGAGGTGGCGGTACAGTGATATACAGTCAGGAGGGAGTGGCCCTGGGAGTCCTCAACATTGACTCCGGACCCCATGAAATCTCATGGCATCAGGTCAAACATGGGCAAGGAAACCTCCTGCTGATTACCACCTACCGCCCTCCCTCAGCTGATGAATCAGTCCTCCTCCATGTTGAGCACCACTTGGAGGAAGCACTGAGGGTAGCAAGGGCACAAAATGTACTCTGGGTGGGGGACTTCAATGTCCATCACCAAGAGTGGCTCGGTAGCACCACTACTGACCGAGCTGGCCGAGTCCTGAAGGACATAGCTGCTAGACTGGGCCTGCGGCAGGTGGTGAGCGAACCAACACGAGGGAAAAACTTACTTGACCTCGTCCTCACCAATCTACCTGTCGCAAATGCGTCTGTCCATGACAGTATTGGTAGGAGTGACCACCGCACAGTCCTCGTGGAGATGAAATCCCGTCTTCGCACTGAGGACACCATCCAACGTGTTGTGTGGCACTACCACCGTGCTAAATGGGATAGATTCAGAACAGATCTAGCAGCTCAAAACTGGGCATCCATGAGGCGCTGTGGGCCGTCAGCAGCAGCAGAATTGTATTCCAGCACAATCTGTAACCTCATGGCCCGGCATATTCCTCACTCTACCATTACCAACAAGCCAGGGGATCAACCCTGGTTCAATGAGGAGTGTGGAAGAGCATGCCAGGAGCAGCACCAGGCGTACCGAAAAATGAGGTGCCAACCTGGTGAAGCTACAACTCAGGACTACGTGCATGCTAAACAGCGGAAGCAACATGCTATAGACAGAGCTATGCGATTCCACAACCAACGGATCAGATCAAAGCTCTGCAGTCCTGCCACATCCAGTCGTGAATGGTGGTGTACAATTAAACAACTAACGGGAGGAGGAGGCTCTGCAAACATCCCCATTCTCAATGATGGCGGAGTCCAGCACGTGAGTGCAAAAGACAAGGCTGAAGCGTTTGCAACCATCTTCAGCCAGAAGTGCCGAGTGGATAATCCATCTCAGCCTCCTCCCGATATCCCCACCATCACGGAAGCCAGTCTTCGGCCAATTCGATTCACTCCACGTGATATCAAGAAACGGCTGAGTGCACTGGATACAGCAAAGGCTATGGGCCCCGACAACATCCCAGCTGTCGTGCTGAAGACTTGTGCTCCAGAACTAGCTGCGCCTCTCGCCAAGCTGTTCCAGTACAGCTACAACACTGGCATCCACCCGACAATGTGGATAATTGCCCAGGTATGTCCTGCAGCGGTTCAAGAAGGTGGCTCACCACCACCTTCTCGAGGGCAATTAGGGATGGGCAATAAATGCTGGCCTTGCCAGCGACGCCCACATCCCGTGAACGAATAAAAAAAAATGTTAAAAATCCATTGGTTCCCCTTTATCCACCCTGCCCGTTACTTCCTCAAAACTCAAATAAATTTGATTTGCCCTTCATAAAACCATGTTGACTCTCCTTGATTGTATTATGAGTCTCCAAATGTCCTGCTACTACTTCCTTAATAATGGATTCTAGCATTTTGCCGATGACAGATGTTCGGCTAACTGGTCTATAGTTACCCGCTTTCTGTCTCACTCCCTTCTTGAATAGGGGTGTTACATTTGCGGTTTTCCAATCCGCTGGGACCTTTCCAGAATCTAGTGAATTCTGGAAGATTACAACCAATGCATCCACTGTCTCTGTAGCCACTAAATGAATATTTTGCATCTGTCTTTGCAAAGGAAGAAAATGCTGCCAAAGTCACAGTAAAAGAAGAGGTCGTTGAGATACTGGATGGGGTGCAAATTGATAAAGAGAAGGTACTAGAAAGGCTGGCTATGCTTAAAGTAGATAAGTCACCGGGTCCAGATGGGATGTATCCTAGGTTGCTGAGGGAAGTAAGGGTGGAAATTGCGGATGTACTGGCCAAAATCTTCCAAACATCCTTAGATACGGGGGTGGTGCCAGAGGACTGGAGAATTGCAAATGTTACACCCTTGTTCAAAAAAGGGTGTAAGGATAAACCCAGCAACTACAGGCCAGTCAGTTTAACCTCAGTGATGGGGAAACTTTTACAAACGATAATCCAGGACAAAATTAATAGCTACTTGGACAAGTATGGATTAATAAAGGAAAACCAGCACGGATTTGTTAAAGGCAAATCATGTTTAACTAACTTGATTGAGTTTTTTGATGAGGTAACAGAGAGGGTCGATGAAGGCAATGCGGTTGATGTTGTGTATATGCACTTTCATGACGTTTGATAAAATGCCACATAATAGGCTTGTCAGCAAAATTGAAGCCCATGGAATAAAAGGGGCAGTGGCAGCATGGATACAAAATTGGCTAAGGGACAGGAAACAGAGAGTAGTGGTGAACGGTTGTTTTTCAGACTGGAGGGAGGTGTTCCCCAGGGGTCGGGACTAGGATCACGGCTTTTTTTTATATATATTAATGATTTGGACTTGGATGTACAGGGCCCAATTTCAATATTAGTAGATGACACAAAGCTTGGAAGGGTAGTAAAAAATGAGGAGGATAGTGATAGATTTCTAGAGGACATAGACAGGCTGGTGGGATGGGCAGACACGTGGCAGATGAAATTTAATGCAGAGAAGTGCGAAGTGATACATTTTGGCAGGAAGAACAAGGAGAGGCAATATAAACTAGAGGGCACAATTCTAAAGGTGGTGCAAGAACAGAGAGATCTGGGGGGACATGTGCACAAATCTTTGAAGTTGGCAGGACAGGTTGAAAAAGCAGTTAAAAATGCATACAGGATCCTTGGCTTTGTAAATAGAGTGCAAAAGCAAGGAAGTTATGTTGAACCTTTATAAAACACTGGTTCGGCCACAACTGGAGTATTGTGTCCAGTTCTGGGCACTGCGCCTCAGGAAGGATGTGAAGGCCTTAGAGAGGGTGCAGAAGAAATTTACTAGAATGATTCCAGGGATGAGGGACTTCAGTTACGTGGACAGACTGGAGAAGCTGGGGTTGTTCTCCTTAGAACAGAGAAGGTTGAGAGGAGATTCGATAGAAGTGTTCAAAATCATGACAGGTTTAGATAAAGTAAATAACAAGAAACTGTTCCCATTGGCGGAATGGCTGAGAACCAGAGGAGACAGATTTAAGGTGATTGGCAAAAGAATCAAAGGCAACGTGAGGAGAAACTTTTTTACGCAGTGAGTAGTTATGATCTGGAATGCACTGCCTGAAAGGGTGGTGGAGGCAGATTCAATCGTGGCTTTCAAAAAGGAATTGGATAAATATTTGAAGGGAAAAGATTTGCAGGGCTACGGGGAAAGAGCGAGGGAATGGGACTAGCTGGATTGCTCTTACAAAGAGCTGGGACAGGCTTGATGGGATGAATAAGAACATAAGAAATAGGAGCAGGAGTAGGCCAATCGGCCCCTCGAGCCTGCTCCGCCATTCAATAAGATCATGGCTGATCTGATCCTAATCTCAAATCTAAATTCATGTCCAATTTCCTGCCCGCTCCCCGTAACCCCTAATTCCCTTTACTTCTAGGAAACTGTCTATTTTTGTTTTAAATTTATTTAATGATGTAGCTTCCACAGCTTCCCGGGGCAGCAAATTCCACAGACCTACTACCCTCTGAGTGAAGAAGTTTCTCCTCATCTCAGTTTTGAAAGAGCAGCCCCTTATTCTAAGATTATGCCCCCTAGTTCTAGTTTCACCCATCCTTGGGAACATCCTTACCGCATCCACCCGATCAAGCCCCTTCACAATCTTATATGTTTCAATAAGATCGCCTCTCATTCTTCTGAACTCCAATGAGTAGAGTCCCAATCTACTCAACCTCTCCTCATATGTCCGCCCCCTCATCCCCGGGATTAACCGAGTGAACCTTCTTTGTACTGCCTTGAGAGCAGGCCTCCTTCTGTCCTGTAATGATTCTATGATTCCCTATGATTCTATTTGTCATGCCTGTCTGTAGGAGCTCGCACTGATTCAGAAGCTGCTTGTCTTTTAGGTTAGAGAAAGCCACTCTATAGAGGTGGGAATAACATCACTTCTGATGATCCCCCCTCCATTGTTACTTGCTGTGATAAAAGCACTAATGCCATTCTCTATGACCTGGTCCATGCATCTTCTGATGAAGCTATGTGTCCAGTTCAACAGCTCATCAGGTGGGTCGCAATAGTTATACCTCTGTTCAAGTAGCAGACAGAGGAGTTTGATATGAACACATGAACTGCTGGGACAGTTCTCTCTTCGGTCATTTCCACCTGAAAACATCAAACTAAAATTTTACTGCACAACTCGCCTGTCTCTCCTTAGTTACTTTATATTTTTCTTTCCAAAGCAAGAGGAATAAGAGCTCATTACAAGCAACTGAACAGAAGTATTTTACTTCTGGAGATTTATACTTGTAAGTTAAGTCAGAGAAAACAACATGTAGTAAAGTCAATTAAATTTTAGGTGCATTGATGTGGAGAAAACAGAAACCCATTCTGCACCCAGCTGATTTCATGAACCAGTTTATGCTTTTGATCACATCTGTGGCTGGCATCTTGTTTTGTTTTTGATGCTATTTCGAATGGTTCTTTCTCTCCGAGATGAACCTAATTATTTTCTGCAAGAGGTTCTGTTAATTCTGACTCCTGCTGACGGAATGGATCACCAGAATTGTGTCAAATCAAGACATACTTTGACTATTGAGTAGAAATGTGTGAATGTTTTCTTTTTGAGGTCACCAATAACACGATAAAAAATGTTATTTTTCACGCACTGTCTATTCTGAATACAGTCATTTTTTTGCTCAAAAATGTTTGAATTATTCAGCAATTCAAATTAAGCACAGGAGGTGTTTTTTACATGAAAAAAATTGAATGAACACATAATTCAAGTTAAGTGACTGAATTAAGAGGAGGAGACTGTAGTTTCATTACACAGTCACACACCATCCCGACTTGGAAATATATCGCCGTTCCTTCATCATCGCTGGGTCAAAATCCTGGAACTCCCTTCCTAACAGCACTGTGGGAGAACCTTCACCACACGGACTGCAGCGGTTCAAGAAGGCGGCTCACCACCACCTTCTCAAGGGCAATTAGGGATGGGCAATAAATGCCGGCCTCGCCAGCGACGCCCACATCCCGTGAACGAATTTTAAAAAATTGCACAGTTTTAAAATTTGTTCTCGGGATGTGGGCGATTCTGGCAAGGTCACATTTATTGCCCAATCCAAGGTAGTGGTGAGCCTTCCTGAACCACTGAAGTCCTTGTGAATTCCAGGATATTGACCTGAGGGAACAGTGATATCCGGAGCTGATGGTGTGTCCACGACATTACTGCTCTTGTCCTTCTTAGTAGTAAAGGTCCTAGTGGAGAGCGGAAGCTCAGTGAGTTGCTGCAATGCCTCCTGTACCTGAGTGTGTCAGTGGTGGAGGGGTGAATGTTAAGTCTATTGGCAGGGGCACCAATCAATTGTTCTTCTTCAGTGCTGTTGCAACTTCACCCATCCAGGTGAGTGGTGACTTTCCATTACACTCTTGACTTCAGGTTGCAAATGGTGAAGAGGCATTGAGGGGTCAGGAGTTAAGCCACTCGTCATAGAGTGTTGATTCTCTGCCCTGCTCTTGTAGTCCTGGTGTTGATTTGGCTGGTTCAATTCAGTTTCTGGTCAGTGGGGGGGAGGAACTTGGCAATGGTGGTGCCATTGAAGGTCAAGGGGAGATGACTGGACTTTCTGTTGTGGCATGAATATGTGGCATGAATATTACTTGTCACTTGTCAGCCCAAGCCTGGATGTTGTCCAGGTGCTCCTGCAGGCTGGCATGGGCTGCTTCATTATCAAAGTAATTGTGAATGGAGTTGAACAGTGTGGAATCGTCAGCGAACAGCCCCACTTCTGTTCTTTGAGGGGGAGAAGGTCATCGATGAAGCAGCTGAAGATGGTTGGGCTGAGGACAGTTTCCTGAGGAACTCCTCCAGTGATGTCCTGAAACTGTGGCAACTGGCCCCTGAAAACCACAACCATCTTCCTTTGCATCAGGTATGACTCCAGCCACTGGAGAGTTCTCCCAGTTTTTCAGTTTTTCCAGTGCTCCTTCGTGTTCGACCTGGTTCAATTCTGCCCTGATATTGAGGTCAGCTCTCCTCTGAAATTCAGATCACATCCATCCCTGGGTCCAGGCTGTGACAATGTTAGGAGCTGAGTGCTTCTGGAGAAATCAAACTGAGTGCCGGTCATCAGTTTATTGTGAGCAGGTGTGGCTTGATGCACTATTGAAGGAGTAGACTGTAGACTCATTACACTGCACAAGCAGAAATCCATTAGCAGTATTTGATAGTGCGATATTTACGTACCAATAAGGCAGAAACTCACTCTGCTGAACATGCCAGAATTAAACATTGACCTAAATTGACTTGGAGTACTAAACCTGGAGGTCCAAGTGTAATGTATAGTGCAGGTGCATAAAGGCTTCGTAATATCAGAAAATAAAGTTTTATTACATTGATTGGATGGCCCTGTAATAATTGCCTTGATAGCTGTCCCCACTGCCTTTGTATAACTGTTTACTGTTCAGTAACGCCTATATTAAGACATTTTTTTTCTATTAAAGTGCAAAAACTATTTTAGTGGAAGCAGGGGGAAAGCATGAGCTACACACTGTAAGCACGATGGAAAACAACCCCCAACCTGACCATTTTCCGCAAAGCACAAACCGACAGTACATCGAGAGTGGTGCAGTGCTGCGAATGGTGGGCATCCCATGGATTCTCCAGTGAGTGAGCTACTGCGATTTGAGGTTAACTGTTAGACCAGGGCTTTGCTAATCCATCCTCGGCGAGAATAAAGGTGCAGCCTTGGATTCAAAGTGGCCCGGACTATGTCTTGAGCCTATAGTCTCGCCCTGAACATATGAAAGGATGCAGTGGAACAGCTCAGACAGTAACAATGGCCTTTATTGTTTCTAATCAAATCTTCAACATTTTTATCAATCAACAGTAAATCAGCACCTTCTCAGGGCATCTAGGGATGGGCAATAAAAGTGTCTTTACCATAGAGGCTTACATTCCAGGAACAAAAGTAAAAAAAAGTTAAACATCTAATTTTAATCAAGACCCAACATTCCTCTTCCAATTTACATTCCTCTTTCCTCTCCAGAAGTCACTGCCTCATTCTGCAGTAAATTCCTCTGATAGCACTTCCTCTCCAAGCCCAGCTTATGTTGATATTCCAATGTTTCAGAGACCATCCTGAAATGCCACAAATCCCAACTCACATCACACACAGAAAACACCACTAAATATTGGACTGATTCCTCAAAGCCATCAATTAACTGTAACATTGGTCCCAAGTTATTAAGATATTTGCACTCGTCCACGTGCTGAGAGAGGAACATCAAACATATATTGAATATGGTAAATACACATGAATTCTGAAATATTAAAACACATCAATATGTAATATGTACACATTCAGAATGTGGCAATGTGCCTGTTTTAAAATGGGTTAAAACTGACTGGTTTAATAGCACATCCTATCCCCATCTCATCTTCTGCTCATCACTCTACAAAATTCCTTCCAGAAAGCTTCTGACTATTGTCTGCTACCTTTGTCACAAGGCCTGCTCAGTGGAATAATGCAAAGAACTCAAGCTGAAAAGAGATTAGCAGTCCTCAACTTCTGTTTTTTTTAAGCAGAAATAATTTTGGCAGCCACTGAATTCAAAGATAAACAAAGTTTAAAATGCAAAGCATGCTCAATTTCAGATTCAGCACAAAAAGATCCTTAAAATACGCCTGAATGCATGTTCTGCACTAAAGGGATGAAAGGACCCACTCTTCACTGAGCCTCAAGCCCACAGCTCCTGTTATGCCAAGAATCCTAGTCAAGTAAGCCATTATTCCATTCATATTTCTACTGAATAGAGAGTTTCAAACACTCCTCACTCGCACAGCTTACCACGAACAGGATCCGTCTGAAATCTTTAGTTTTCCATATTCACAACATTGTTTTACAGACCCAACAAAATTCTACCTTCATTTCAATCAGCTCCAAAAAAAAAAACAACGGCCCAGATTTCACTGTCAAAATAACAGTGAGACTAATGGCACTCAGTATTATTTATGTGTAAATGATACAGCAACTTCAGGTAAGGAGCAGATGCGCAGTTAAACTCAAATATACAAAAGTTGTTGTCCAAGAAAAGCTGCTCCGCCGTTAGCTTTGTGAAAACGACCTCACCCTGAAATGCATTGGATGGCGTGAAGTTGCTGTATTTTTGCGCTAGGTATGAGCTAAGTCTTGTTCATTCCAGTCTAAGTTCCCTTTTAACGGCATGATACGTGTTAATTACTGCCAATCAACCTCTCTGGCACAGAAAATTAACTATTACAAGTATGGAATTTTATTCTTTCAGGTATTGTTTTTTGAGATTTTAAAAGTGTAAAATTAAAAAAAAACATTTTTTTAACTTTTCCTTTCTCTTTTTTCTTTCTCATCCAATCGTTCTTTCTCTCTCTTTATTTCTCTTTTGGTACCTGATTTGACATTGAATTCACAATTTTAACTTACACTTCCTTCTCAGTCCTTGTGCTGCTTATTTCCCAATCCTTCAATCTGATTGGTTAAGGAGATACCCAGGTCCCAGGTGTCCTGTTCCCCTCACAGTGACAATTATCAACTCGCACTTTCAGCAATTTGCCACACAAAAAAATTTAAAACATAGATGTTCAAGGGCAAGTATAATTAACGGCAGGCGCCGTTAGATGCCCTGCTACAGAAAATTCTGGTCCAACATGAGTAGCAGTGTGGGTAAGGTTTGTACTTTTTAATATGCTCCTACTTATTTGAAGCAATTTCATATATTTGGTTTCTTCTATCCATTCTTAAGTGTGTCGACTTAGGTCGCCCAACAACTGTTCCAAATCTATATTTCTAAAGCCTGTTGTTTTGTGACAGTTAGCTCCTTCTAATGCACAGCAACATTATCCTGACAACTCAGAGAATCCAATAAAGACCAACTCCAGAGTCTTGAGCCCATAATCCAGGCTGACATTCCAGTGCAATACTGAGGGAGTGCTGCACTGTCGGAGGTACCACTTCTCAGATGAAACTTTAAACCGATGCCCCGTCTGCTTGTTCAGTTGGATGTTAAAGATACCATGGCAGTAGTCGAAGAGCAAGAAATTCTCCTGATGTCCTGGCCAACATTCCCCCCTCAACCAGTACCACTAAAAATAGATTAAATGATCATTCATTTACTGATTGTGGGATTTTGTCTGTTGCTCTGCCTCCATAACAACAGTGACTACATTTCAAAGGTGATTCATTAGATGTGAAGCATTATGGGACATCCAATTGACAGGCTAAGGCACTATATAAATGCAAGATCTTTCTAACTATTTTCATTCTGCATCCAACTTGTTAGATATTATTCAACTTCTCAAATGAATAAATTCCAAGTGTAGTTCATGTCCTGTTGTTCTGTCAGCTCTCCCAGATATTTACAATCCTCACAATCAAATCAGGTTTAAATGTATCGATGACTGCTTGTTCGTACTTTAGCACAGATCTATGCCGTGCAGGTTTAACTGTAAATATTTGCATTGTATTATCATTCTGACCTTTGAATTTGTCGCATTGACGGTGATAGTATAAAAGCCGAAACAACCAATAACTGCTTTAGATATTCCAATCTTTCATTAAGGCACTTCATTTAGTTACAATAACAAATGTTACAAATCTGCCAGAGCTCTCACTTTTTGCAGTTCAGAAAAATTATTTTGCAAATGTTACACCTTGTTCAAAAAAGGGAGTAAGGATAAACCCAGCAACTACAGGCCAGTCAGTTTAACCTCAGTGGTGGGGAAACTTTTAGAAATGATAATCCAGGACTAAATTAATAGCCACTTGGATAAGTGTGGATTAATAAAGGAGAGCCAGCATGGATTTATTGAAGGCAAATTGAGTTTAACGAACTTAATTGAATTTTTTGATGAGGTAACAGAGTGCTGATGAGAGCAATGTGGTTGATGTTTGGTATATGAACTTTCAAAAGGTGTTTGATAAAGTGCCGCATAATAGGCTTGTCGGCAAAATTGAAGCCCACAGAATAAAAGGGGCAGTGGCAGCATGGATACAAAATTGGCTAAGGGACAGGAAAAAGAGAGTAGTGGTGAATGGTTGTTTTTCAGACTGGAGGGAGGTATACAGTGGTGTTCCCCAGGGGTCAGTATTAGGACCACTGCTTTTCTTGATATATATTAATGACTTGGACTTGGGTGGACAGGGCACAATTTCCAAATTTGCAGATGTCACAAAACTTGGAAGTGGTGCAAACAGTGAGGAGGATAGTGATAGACTTCAAGAGGATATAGACAGGCTGGTGGAATAGGCAGACAAATGGCAGGTGAAATTTAACTCTGAAAGTGTAAAGTGATACATTTTGGCAGGAAGAACAAGGAGAGGCAAAAACATAGACCAGTGATCATAATTCCATTAGTTTTAAGATAGCTATGGAGAATGATAGGTCTGGCCCAAAAGTTAAAATTCTAAATTGGGGAAAGGCCAATTTTGATGGTATTAGACAGGAACTTTCAGAAGTTGATTGGGAGAGTCTGTTGGCAGGCAAAGGGACGTCTGGTAAGTGGGAGGCTTTCAAAAGTGTGTTAACCAGGGTTCAGGGTAAACACATTCCTTATAAAGTGAAGGACAAGGCTGGTAGAAGTAGGGAACCTTGGATGACTCGGGAGATTGAGGCCCTAGTCAAAAAGAAGAAGGAGGCATATGACATGCATAGGCAGCTGGGATCAAGTGGATCCCTTGAAGAGTATAGAGATTGCCGGAGTAGAGTTAAGAGAGAAATCAGGAGGGCAAAAAGGGGACATGAGATTGCTTTGGCAGATAAGGCAAAGGAGAATCCAAAGAGCTTCTACAAATACATAAAGGGCAAAAGAGTAACTAGGGAGAGAGTAGGGCCTCTTAAGGATCAACAAGGTCATCTATGTGCGGAACCACAAGAGATGGGTGAGATCCTAAATGAATATTTCACATCGGTATTTACGGTTGAGAAAGGCATGGATGTTAGGGAACTTGGGGAAATAAATAGAGATGTCTTGAGGAGTGTACATGTTACAGAGAGGGAGGTGCTGGAAGTCTTAACGCGCATCAAAGTAGATAAATCTCCGGGACCTGATGAAATGTATCCCAGGACGTTATGGGAGGTTAGGGAGGAAATTGCGGGTCCCTTAGCAGAGATATTTCAATCATCGACAGCTACAGGTGAGGTGCCTGAAGATTGGAGGGTAGCAAATGTTGTGCCTTTGTTTAAGAAGGGCGGCAGGGAAAAGCCTGGGAACTACAGACCGGTGAGCCTGACATCTGTAGTGGGTAAGTTGTTAGAGGGTATTCTGAGAGACAGGATCTACGGGCATTTGGAGAGGCAGGGACTGATTAGGAACAGTCAGCATGGTTTTATGAGTGGAAAATCATGTCTCACGAATTTGATTGAGTTTTTTGAAAGGGTAACCAAGAAGATAGATGAGGGCTGTGCAGTAGACGTGGTCTACATGGACTTTAGCAAAGCCTTTGACAAGGTACCGCATGGTAGGTTGTTACATAAGGTTAAATCTCACGGGATCCAAGGTGAGGTAGCCAATTGGATACAAAATTGGATTGACGACAGAAGACAGAGGGTGGTTGTAGAGGGTTGTTTTTCAAACTGGATGCCTGTGTCCAGCGGTGTGCCTCAGGGATCGGTGCTGGGTCCGCTGTTATTTGTTATTTATATCAATGATTTGGATGAGAATTTAGGAGGCATGGTTAGTAAGTTTGCAGATGACACCAAGATTGGTGGCATTGTGGACAGTGAAGAAGGTTATCTAGGATTGCAACGGGATCTTGATAAATTGGGCCAGTGGGCCGACGAATGACAGATGGAGTTTAATTTAGATAAATGTGAGGTGATGCATTTTGGTAGATCAAATCGGGCCAGGACCTACTCCGTTAATGGTAGGGCGTTGGGGAGAGTTATAGAACAAAGAGATCTAGGAGTACAGGTTTATAGCTCCTTGAAAGTGGAGTCACAGGTGGATAGGGTGGTGAAGAAGGCATTCAGCATGCTTGGTTTCATTGGTCAGAACATTGAATACAGGAGTTGGGATGTCTTGTTGAAGTTGTACAAGACATTAGTGAGGCCACACTTGGAATACTGTGTACAGTTCTGGTCACCCTATTATAGAAAGGATATTATTAAACTAGAAAGAGTGCAGAAAAGATTTACTAGGATGCTACCGGGACTTGATGGTTTGACTTATAGAGAGAGGTTGGATAGACTGAGACTTTTTTCCCTGGAGAGTAGGAGGTTAAGGGGTGATCTTATAGAAGTCTATAAAATAATGAGGGGCATAGATAAGGTAGATAGTCAAAATCTTTTCCCAAAGGTAGGGGAGTCTATAACGAGGGGGCATAGATTTAAGGTGAGAGGGGAGAGATACAAAAGGGTCCAGAGGGGCAATTTTTTCACTCAAAGGGTGGTGAGTGTCTGGAACGAGCTGCCAGAGGCAGTAGTAGAGGCGGGTACAATTTTGTCTTTTAAAAAGCATTTGGACAGTTACATGGGTAAGATGGGTATAGAGGGATATGGGCCAAGTGCAGGCAATTGGGACTAGCTTAGTGGTATAAACTGGGCGACATGGACATGTTGGGCCGAAGGGCCTGTTTCCATGTTGTAAACTTCTATGATTCTATGAAAATAGGAGCAAGAGTAGGCCATTCAGCCCTTCGGGCCTGCTCCGCCATTCAAAATGATCATGGCTGATCTCTAACTCAGTACCCTGTTCCCACTTTTTCCCCATATTTTTTTTAATTTGTTCACGGGATGTGGATGTCGCTGGCGAGGCCGGCATTTATTGCCCATCCCTAATTGCCCTTGAGAAGGTGGTGGTGAGCCGCCTTCTTGAACCGCTGCAGTCCGTGTGGTGAAGGTTCTCCCACAGTGCTTTTAGGAAGGGAGTTCCAGGATTTTGACCCAGCGACAATGAAGGAACGGCGATATATTTCCAAGTCGGGATGGTGTGTGACTTGGAGGGGAACGTGCAGGTGGTGTTGTTCCCATGTACCTGCTGCTCTTGTCCTTCTAGGTGGTCGAGGTCGCGGGTTTGGGAGGTGCTGTCGAAGAAGCCTTGGCGAGTTGCTGCAGTGCATCCTGTGGATGGTACACACTGCAGCCACAGTGTGCCGGTGGTGAAGGGAGTGAATGTTTAGGGTGGTGGATGGGGTGCCAATCAAGCAGGCTGCTTTATCTTGGATGGTGTCGAGCTTCTTGAGTGTTGTTGGAGCTGCACTCATCCAGGCAAGTGGAGAGTATTCCATCACACTCCTGACTTGTGCCTTGTAGATGGTGGAAAGGCTTTGGGGAGTCAGGAGGTGAGTCACTCGCCGCAGAATATCCAGCCTCTGACCTGCTCTCGTAGTCACAGTACTTCTATGGCTGGTCCAGTTAAGTTTCTGGTCAATGGTGACCCCCAGGATGTTGATGGTGGGGGATTCGGCGATGGTAATGCCTTTGAATGTCAGCGGGAGGTGGTTAGACTCTCTCTTGTTGGAGATGGTCATTACCTGGCACTTGTCTGGCGCGAATGTTACTTGCCACTTATGAGCCCAAGCCTGGATGTTGTCCAGGTCTTGATGATTGCGGGCTTGGACTGCTTCATTATCTGAGGGGTTGCGAATGGAACTGAAGACTGTGCAATCATCAGCGAACATCCCCATTTCTGACCTTATGATGGAGGGAAGGTCATTGTTGAAGCAGCTGAAGATGGTTGGGCCGAGGACACTGCCCTGAGGAACTCCTGCAGCAATGTCCTGGGGCTGAGATGATTGGCCTCCAACAACCACTACCATCTTCCTTTGTGCGAGGTATAACTCCAGCCACTGGAGAGATTTCCCCCTGATTCCCATTGACTTCAATTTTACTCGGGCTCCTTGGTGCCACACTCGGTCAAATGCTGCCTTGATGTCAAGGGCAGTCACTCTCACCTCACCTCTGGAATTCAGCTCTTTTGTCCATGTTTGGACCAAGGCTGTAATGAGGTCTGGAGCCGAGTGGTCCTGGCAGAACCCAAACTAAGCATCGGTGAGCAGGTTATTGGGGCCCATAGCCTTTGTTGTATCCAGTGCACTCAGCCGTTTCTTGATATCACGTGGAGTGAATCGAATTGGCCGAAGACTGGCTTCCGTGATGGTGGGGATATCGGGAGGAGGCTGAGATGGATCATCCACTCGGCACTTCTGGCTGAAGATGGTTGCAAACGCTTCAGCCTTGTCTTTTGCACTCACGTGCTGGACTCCGCCATCATTGAGAATGGGGATGTTTGCAGAGCCTCCTCCTCCCGTTAGTTGTTTAATTGTCCACCACCATTCACGACTGGATGTGGCAGGACTGCAGAGCTTTGATCTGATCCGTTGGTTGTGGAATCGCTTAGCTCTGTCTATAGCATGTTGCTTCCGCTGTTTAGCATGCATGTAGTCCTGAGTTGTAGCTTCACCAGGTTGGCACCTCATTTTTCGGTACGCCTGGTGCATTAAGAAAAATATCTATCTGCTTCTTGAACATGTTTAATGACTTGGCCTCCACTGCCTTCTGTGGTAGAGAATTCCAGAGGTTCACCACCCTCTGAGTGAAGAAATTTCTCCTCATCTCAGTTCTAAATGGCATACCCCGTATCCTGAGACTGTGATCCCTGGTTCTGGACTCCTGCCATCGGGAACATCCTCCCTGCATCTAGTCTGTCTAGTCCTGTTAGAATTTTATATGTTTCGATGAGATCACCTCTCATTGTTGTAAACTCGAGTGAATATAGACCGAGTCGACCCAATCTCTCCTCATACGTCAGTCCTGCCATCCCAGGAGTCAGTCTGGTAAACCTTCATTGCACTCCCTCCATGGCCAGGACATCCTTCCTCAGATAAGGAGACCAAAACTGCACTGCAATATAAACTAAAGGGTACAATTCTAAAAGGGGTACAGGAGCAGAGAGACTTGGGGGTATATGTGCTCAAATTTTTGAAGGTGGCAGGGCAAGTTGAGAAAGCGGTTAAAAAAGCAAACAGGTTCCTGGGCTTTATAAATAGAGGCATAGAGTACAAAAGCAAGGAAGATATGATGAACCTTTATAAAACACTGGTTTGGCCACAACTGGAGTATTGTGTCCAGTTCTGGACACCGCACTTTAGGAAAGATGTGAAGGCCTTAGAGAGGGTGCAGAAGAGATTTACTAGAATGGTTCCAGGGATGAGGGACTTCAGTTATGTGGAGAGACTGGAGAAGCTGGGGTTGTTCTCCTTAGAACAGAGAAGATTAAGAGGAGATTTGATAGAAGTGTTCAACATAATGAAAGGTATAGATTAAGTAAATAAAGAGAAACTGTTCCCATTGGCGGAAGGGTCGAGAACCAGAGGACACAGATTTAAGGGGATTAGCAAAAGAACCAAAGGCGACATGAGGAAAAACTTTTTTACGCAGTGAGTAGTTATGATCTGGAATGCACTGCCTGAAAGGGTGGTGGAGGCAGATTCAATTGTGGCTTTCAAAAAGGAATTAGATAAATATTTGAAGAGAAACAATTTGCAGGGCTCAGGGAAACAGCAGGGGAATAGGACTAACTGGATTGCTCTTACAAAGAGCCGGCATGGGCTCGATGGGTCGAATGGCCTCCTTCTGCGTAGTAACCATTCCATGATTCTATGAGTTAAACCCAATATTTTGAAAGTTGGAGGCCAACAGGAATCCCTTGACACAGCATTCTGGAAACCATCACCCCGACATAACAGGCCGATCGTACAGTGGCAGGTACCCAGTGCATATTGATTGCTATCCCCTGCGTAATCCAGGCACTGAAGCTCTAAGCCTATGGCATGTCTGAAATGCTCAAAGCCCCCCCAAAGCAAGCAGTGAGCACAAAGGGGACTGAGAGCATGTACACAGGCCACGCCCTCTGCTCATTAGGACTCAGAGATCCATTTAAACCAGGTGACCAGCCCATAATGACAGGACAAGCGACGAAGGGGAGGCTACCTGAAATGTTCTTTTTAAATCAGGCACCCCCGCCTTTTGCCCCCAGCCTGATGTCCGCTCTCACTGCCTGTCACGATCTACACCGGGGATCTGCTGAATAGTTGTCTATTTGTGGGATTTGTTTCACAGGTGGTCTGCATTGTTTGAGACCCTGGCTCAGGACTCCAGCAACAAACCATAAACTCCGACAGAAAACCAAAATAAGTCAGATTTCCAAGGGCCAGGAATAGAACTGGGTACAGACTGTGCTTGGATTTCAGAGAGAGAATATCACTCTTAGAATGCAATTCTTGTTACAAAGGATACGAAATGTAACCTGACAACTGCCGATGAGATTAAGTAGAACTCTGTAATGAAGCCAGTGACTGGAGTGATAGAGAGAGGGCTACGGAGTGGGGAAACAGGAGGCCGTGGGCATTGATAAAAAAGTGAGAAAGTAAGAAATAGGAGCAGGAGTAGGCCATTCGGCCCCTCGAGCCTGCTCCACCATTCAATCAGATCATGGCTGATCTTCAACCTCAACTCCACTTTCCCGCCCGATCCCCATATCCCTTGATTCCTCTAGAGTCCAAAAATCTATCGATCTCAGCCTTGAATATACTCAATGACTCGGCATCCACAGACCTCTTTGAGAATTCCAAAGATTCACAACCCTCTGAGTAAAGACATTCCTCCTCATCTCAGTCTTAAATGGCCGACCCCTTATCCTGAGACTATGCCCCCTAGTTCTAGACTCTCCAGCCAAGGGAAATAGCCTCCACTCTGTCAAGCCCCCTCATAATCTTAATCTTTCAATGAGATCACCTCTCATTCTTCTAAACTCCAGACAGTATTGGCTCATTTTGCTCAATCTCTCCTCATAGGACAACCCTCTTATACCAGGAATTAATCTAGTGAACCTTCATTGCATGGCCTCTAAGGCAAGTATATCCTTCCTTAGATAAGGAGACCAAAATTGTACACAGTAATCCAGGTGGGGTCTCACCAAACTCCTGTACAATTGTAGCAAGACATCCTTACTCCTGTACTCCAACCCCCTTGCAATAAATGCCAACATGCCATTTGCCTTCCTAATTGCTTACTGTACCTGCATGCTAACTTTTTGTGTTTCTTGGAGCAGGACACCCAAATCTCTCTGAACACCAACATTTAATAGTTTCTCACCATTTAAAAAATATTCTGATTTTCTATTCTTCCTACCAAAGTAAATAACCTCACATTTCCCCACATTATACTCCATCTGCCACCTTCTTGCCCACTCACTTAACCTGTCTATATCCCTTTGCAGACTCTTTGAGTCCTCCTCACAGCTTCTTTTCCCACCTAGCTTTGTATCATCATCAATCTTGGATACATTACACTCGGTCCCTTCATCTAAGTCATTAATATAGATTGTAAATAGCTGAGGCCCAAGCACTGATCCTTGCGATACCCCACTAGTTACAGCCTGTCAACCTGAGAATGACCTGTTTATCCCTACCCTCTGTTTTCTGTCCTTTGACCAATCCTCTATCCATGCTAATATATTACCCCCAACCCCATGAGCCCTTATTTTGTGTAACAGCCTTTTATGTGGCACCTTATCGAATGCCTTCTGAAAATCCAAATATACTATATCCACTGGTTCCCCCTTTATCCACCCTGCTAGTTACATCCTCAAAAAACTCTAATAGATTTGTCAAACACGATTTCCCTTTCATAAAACCATGTTGACTCTGCCTAATCATATTATGATTTTCTAAGTGCCCTGTTACCACTTCCTTAATATTGGATTCCAGCATTTTCCAGACGACCGATGTCAGGCTAACTGGCCTGTAGTTCCCTGTTTTCTCTCTCCCTCCTTTCTTGAATAGCGGGGTAACATTTGCTACCTTCCAATCCACGGGGACCATTCTAGAATCGAGGGAATTTTGGAAGATCACAACCAATGCGTCCACTATCTCTGCAGCCACCTCTTTTAGAACCCTAGGATGTTGGCCATCAGGTCCAGGGGATTTGTCAGCTTTTAGTCCCATTAGTTTCTCAAGTACTTTTTGTTTACTAATATTGATTATTTTAATTTCCTCACTCTCATTAATCTCTGCTCCTCCAGAGTTTCTAGTCTCTCACCATAAAGGAAATATTCAAATTTGTCCTTCTCGGATCCAAATTGAATGACCTCACACTTCCCCACAGAGAACTCCATCACTTCGTCTGACTATGTCCCTTTGTAACTTCCTGCTCCCATCTACATCGCTTATTATGCCTCCTAACTTAGTGTCATCTGAAAACTTTGGTATACAACAGCAACAACAACTTATATTTATATTGCGCCTTTAATGTAGTAAAATGTCCCAAGGCGCTTCACAGGAGCGTAAATCGGACAAAAACTGACACCGAGTTAAAGAAGGAAACATTGAGACAGGTGATTTAAACCTTGGTCCAAGAGATAAGTTTTAAGGTGGGTCCTAAAGGAGGAGAGAGAAGTGGAGAGACAGAGATGTTTAGGGAAGGAATTCCAGAATTTAGGGCCGAGACGGCTGCCAATAGTGGGGCGAAGGGGATAGTAGGGGATGCACAAGAGGCCAGAGTTAGAGAAACACAGAGTTTTTAGAGGGTTGTTAAGATACGGGCTTCAGTTTTGAGCGAAGGTTTATGGAGGGTGGAAGGTGGGAGGCCGGCCGGCAGAGCATTAGAATAGTGGAGTCTGGAGGGAACAAAAGGCATGGATGAGGGTTTCAGCAAAAAGATGGGCTGAGGCAGGGGTGGAGATGGGAGATATTACAGATGTGGAAGTAGGTGGCCTTTGACATGGAGAGGGGTCGGAAGCTCAGCTCAGGGTCAAATAGGACACTGGGGTTACGAACAGTCTGGTTCAGCCTGAGAAAGTGGCCTAGGGAGAGCGATGGAGTCGGGGGCTAGAGAACGGAGATTGTGGTTGGGACCGAAGACGATGGCTTCGATCTTCCAAATGTTTAATTGGAGGAAATCGCAGATCATCCAGGACTGGATGTTGTACAAGCAATGTGACAAATCAGAGACAGCGAAGCTGAGTGTCGTCAGTGTACATGTGGAGCCTGATGTCATGTTTTTAGACGATGGTGCCGAGGGGCCGCATGTCGATGAGAAATAGAAGATACTAAAGAAAGATCCTTGGGGGACTCCAGAGGTAACGGTGCAGGGATTCTTGGGGTACGGTAGCATAGTGGTTATGTTACTGGACTAGTAATCCTAGAGACTGGGACTAATAATCCAGAGAAAAGAGGTCAAATCCCACCACGGCAGCTGGGGAATTTAAATTCAGTTAATTAAATAAAAGCTGGTATCAGTAATGGTGGCCATGAAACTACCAGATTGTCGTAAAAACCCATCTGGTTCACTAATTCCCTTTAGGGAATGAAACTAGTGGGTCCTGGCCTATATGTGACTCCAGAACCACAGCAATGTAGCTGATTCTTAACTGCCCTCTGAAATGGCCTAGCAAGCCACTTTGAGAAAGCAGCTCACCATCACCTTCTCAACAGCAATTAGGGCAATAAATGCTGGCCTTGCCAGTGACACCCACATCCTGAGAATGAATTTAATAAAAGGGGTGGGTAGAGGAGCCACTGCAGGAGATTCCCTGGTAAGAGTGGAGCCAGGCGAGGGCAGTCCCACTCAGCTGGACAACAGAGGAGAGGTGTTGGAGAAAGAGGGTGCGGTCAACCATGTCAAAGGCTGTAGAGAAGGATGAGGAGGGATAGTTTGCCATGGTCACAGTCACACAGGATGTCATCTGTGACTGAGTAAGGCTGTTTCAGTAGTTTGACGAAGCGGAAACCTGATTAAAGATGGAGCTGCGGGAAAGATGGGCAGGGCTCCTGGTGACCAGGATTCTATGGAGTCGGGGAAGCACTCCTGCTCCTCCTCGCTCCACAACAACTTTAACATTTGTTTTGTTGCAGTCGCTGCTTCGGCCGCAGCAGCTGCTGAAGAATCGGGAGTGGAGCAGGTCCAAACCCTCCGCTAATCTATGGCCAGTTTCCCAGAGGGGGCCTAAAACAGCCCCTCATTTACATATGTAAGGGGCCTAACGCGTACTTTAGGCAGCTGCCCAATATCAGATCAGACATCTTTCCGGCATGCTTGGGCATGAGTGTTGGTCCCTGATGTTGTCTCTTGTTGTGCCCATCTTACGCCCATAAAACAAGCACAATGTGCTCGAGTTTTTATCCTTATATTTCAACCACAGTTTACATCATTTCCACAAAGCCTTTTAAAAACTTGCTTAAAATGTATTAGTTTCATGCAGCAATGTAGGTACACACAGTGAAACACAAACCGAGCCTTTATAATCCCCTCTCTGGAGTTGAAGAAATAAACTAAACAATTGTAGAGTGCTATGAGGAAGAGAGGCCACAGTTACAACTCTTGTTTCAGCTCCACAAATGTTAAGGACATACACACTGACCTTTCACCTCAACATATTGTATTCACTACTGAATGAGCTGCATTCCAGAATGGCTGAGAGGTAACACAATCCTTGAGGATCTGATGCAGGCAAAAACCCTGAAGGAATATTGTAACATAAATCACTGTGGAACAATGTGGATCATTTACGAACACCTTTGTTTGGTCCAGTTCCAGAGGCAGAAATGGCAAAATGTCAGATTCCCTACATCATTCTTTGACAAAACAGGTTTTCTGCGGAACTGGTGGGGGATTGTGAATGAAAAATACATGTTTGTGTATTCACGAGGTGCCCGGTATACCCTGTAAAATACTTTGATGTATATTGTAACTGGAACACTGTGAAGCCTCTACCTGTACAATGCCCACTGTCTGGCTGAATCCTGCTCTAAACTGGGCGGCATTAAGGGATGATCATTATAACCAGATGGTATTTATAACAAACAGGAAGAACAACATGAGAAAGATGGAAGCACGATCTGAGGTCAGCAGACAAAAAATACAAACTTTAATGATCTAAAATCCAAAACAGGAGTATTTATAGTGCTGTATATATTAATTATAGAATAATGGATCATCATGAGCAAATTACAGATGCACAACAGTCCATGTGAGCTTTGGACCATGGTCAGTGAGCCTGGTGTTATTTTTCGATATTAAACAGATTACTTTTACCATGTTTGTTTGGAGATGTTGGTCAGAGAGATAATTCCAATGGACAGGCGTCATTACAGTAACATGATGACATTCTAATCACAATATTAAAAAGAGAGACTCAACATGCAGAATGTATCAAATATTGATTAATGTCCACCTGCTGATAAATGTACACCCAACGATTTAATATACATCCAATGATTATTATCATAGTATCATATGATACAGCACAGAAGGAGACTATTCGGCCCATCATGCCTATGCTGGCTCTTTGGTAGAGATAGCCAATAAGTCTCATTTCTTTTATTCAAGGCCAGCATTTATTGCCCATCTCTAATTGCCCCTTGAGAAGGTGGTGGTGAGCCGCCTTCTTGAACCGCTGCAGTCCGTGTGGTGACGGTTCTCCCACAGTGCTGTTAGGAAGGGAGTTCCAGGATTTTGACCCAGCGACGATGAAGGAACGGCGATATATTTCCAAGTCAGGATGGTGTGAGACTTGGAGGGGAACGTGCAGGTGGTGTTGTTCCCATGTGCCTGCTGCCCTTGTCCTTCTAAGTGGTAGAGGTTGGGGGTTTGGGAGGTGCTGTCAAAGAAGCCTTGGCGAGTTGCTGCAGTGCATCCTGTGGATGGTGCACACTGCAGCCACGGTGCACAGATGGTGGAGGGAGTGAATGTTTAGGGTGATGGATGGGGCGCCAATCAAGCAGGCTGCTTTGTCCTGGATGGTGTCGAGCTTCTTGAGTGTTGTTGGAGCTGCACTCATCCAGGCAAGTGGAGAGTATTCCATCTCACTCCTGACTTGTGCCTTGTAGATGGTGGAAAGGCTTTGGGGAGTCAGGAGGTGAGTCACTCGCCACAGAATACCTAGCCTCTGACCTGCTCTTGTAGCCACCGTATTTATGTGGCTGGTCCAGTTAAGTTTCTGGTCAATGGTGACCCCCAAGATGTTGACGGTGGGGGATTCGGTGATGGTAATGCTGTTGAATTAGATTCTCTCTTGTTGGAGATGGTCATTGCCTGGCACTTGTCTGGCATGAATGTTACTTGCCATTTATCAGCCCAAGCCTGGATGTTGTCCAGGCCTTGCTGCGTGCGGGCATGGACTGCTTCATTATCTGAGGGGTTGCAAATGGAACTAAACACTGTGCAATCATCAGCGAACATCCCCACTTCTGACCTTATGATGGAGGGAAGGTCATTGATGAAGCAGCTGAAGATGGTTGGGCCAAGGACACTGTCCTGAGGAACTTCTGCAGCAATGTCCTGGGGCTGAGATGATTGGCCTCCAACAACCACTACCATCTTCCCATCTTCCTTTGTGCTAGGTATGACTCCGGCCACTGGAGAGTTTTCCCCCTGATTGCCATTGACTTCAATTTTACTAGGGCTCCTTGATGCCACACTCAGTCAAATGCTGCCTTGACGTCAAGGGCAGTCACTCTCACCTGACCTCTGGAATTCAGCCAGTGTCGTAGTTGTACTGGAACAGCTTGGCTAGAGGCACGGCTAGTTCTGGAGCACAAGTCTTCAGCACTACAGCCGGGATTCCCCTGCTCTTCCCCCATGGCCCTGTAAATGTTTTCCCTTCAAGTATTTATCCAATTCCCCTTTGAAAGTTATTATTGAATCTGCTTCCACCGCCCTTTCAAGCAGCACATTCCAGATCAGAACAACTCGCTGCGTAAAAAATGTTTCCTCATGTCGCCTCTGGTACTTTTGCCAATCATCTTACATCTGTGTCCTCTGGTTACCAACCCTTCTGCCACTGGAAACAGTTTCTCCTTATTTACTCTATCAAAACCATTCATGATTTTGAACCTCTCTATCAAATCTTCTCTTAACCTTCTCTGTTCTAAGGAGAACAATCCCAGCTTCTTCAGTCTCTCCATATAACTGAAGTCCCTCATCCCTGGCACCATTCTAGTAAATCTCTTCTGCACTCTCTCTGAGGCCTTGACATCCTTCCTAAAGTTTGGTGCCCAGAATTGGACACAATACTCCAGCTGAGGCTTAACCAGTGTTTTATAATTTCCTTGCTTTTGTACTCTATGCCTCTATTAATGAAGCCAAGGATCCCGTATGCTTTTTTAACATCCTTCTCAACTTTTCCTGCCACCTTCAAAGATTTGTGTACATATATCTCCAGGTCTCTCTGTTCTTGTGCTCCCTTTAAAATTGTACCATTTGGTTTATATTGCCTCCCCTCATTCTTCCTAACAAAATGTATCACTTCTCTGCATTGAATTTCATCTGCCATGTGTCTGTCCATTTCACCAGTCTGTCTATGTCCTCCTGAAGTCTGTTACTCTCCTCAACATTCTTTAATACATTTCTGAGTTTCGAGTCATCTACAAACTTTGAAATTATACCCTCTATACCCTAGTCTTGGTCATTAATGTATCAAAAAGAGCAATGGTCCTAATACTGACCCCTGGGGAACACCACTCTATACTTCCCTCCAGTCTGAAAAACAAATGTTCACCACTACTCTCTGCTTTCCATCCCTTAATGAATTTTGTATCCACACTGCCACTGTCCCTTTAATCCCATGGGCTTTAATTTTGCTAACAAGTCTATTATGTGGTACTTTATCGATTGCCTTTTGAAAGTCCATATACACAACATCAACCACACTACCCTCATCAACCCTTTCCATTATTTCATCAAAGAACTCAGTCAAGTTAGTCAAACACGATCTTCCTTTAACCAATCCGCACTGACTCTCATTTATCAGCTCAGACTTTTCCAAGTGCCAATTAATTTTGTCTTGGATTATTGTCTCTAAACGTTTCCACACAACCAATGTTAGGCTGACTGGCCTGTAATTGCCAAGTTTATCTCTCTCCTTGGGATGTAACATTTGCAATCCTCCAGTTCTCCGGCACCACTCTCATATCTAAAGAGGATTGGAAGATTGTGGCCTGAGCCTCCACAATTTCCACCCTTACTTCCCTCAGTAACCTCGGATGCATCCCATCTGGACCAGGTGACTTTTCTACTTTGAGCACTGCCAACCTGTTTAGTACCTCTTCTTTATCTATTTTTATCCTATCCAATATCGCGACTACCTCCCCCTTTATGGCTACATTGGCAGCATCCTCTTCTCCAGTGAAGACCGATGCAAAGTATTCATTTATGCCTGAGCCAGACCCTTTGTCTCCACAAGAAGATTTCCTTTTTGGTCCCTCATTGGCCCGACCCTTCCTTTGACTACCCTTTTACTATTTATATGTTTATAAAAGACCTCTGGGTTCCCTTTTATGTTAGCTGCTAATCTATTCTCATACTCTCTCTTTGCCCCTTTTATTCCCTTTTTTAGATCGCCTCTGTACTTTTTGTATTCAGCTTGGTTCTCTACTGTATTATGAACCTTACATTTGTCGTAATCTTCCTGTTTCATTTTAATTGCTTTATCTTTAGTCATCCAAGGAATTCTAGCTTTGGATGCCCTTCCTTTCCCCCTCATGGGAATGTGTCTACTCTGTACCTGAACCATCTCCTCCTTGAAAGCCTCCCATTGTTCAATTACTGTTTTGCCTAACAATCTTTGACTTCAATCCACCTGGGCAAGATTCCTTTTTAACTCACTGAAATTAGTCCTCCTGCAGGTAAGTATTTTTATGCTTGATTGATCCATCTCCTTTTCCATAACTGTTCTAAACCTAATGATATTATGATCACTGTTCCCCAAATGCTCCCCCACTGAAACATGCTCCACCGACCCACTTCAAACCCCAGAACTAGATCCAGCACTGCTTCCTTCCTCGATGGGCTGGAAATACACTGATCAAGAAAGTTCTCTTGTACACATTTCAACAATTCCTCCCCCTCTTTGCCCTTTACATGGTTACTATACCAGTCTATATTGGGATAATTGAAGTCCTCCATTATCGTTACTCTTTATGTCTTCCATCTTTCTGTAATTTGCCTGCAAAATTGCTCCTCTCTCTCTTTCCCACTTTTGGTGGCCTATAGTATACACCCAGTAGTGTAATTGCTCCTCATTTGTTCCTTGATTCTGACCAAATAGATTCTGTCTTTGACCTCCTCAACTACATCATCCCTTTCTAATGTCATAATAGTTTCTTTGATCAATACTGCCACCTCGCCACCCCCCCCCACCTTCCTGAATACCTTGTAGCCGGGAATATTTAGTTCACAATCCTCCCCTTCTTTGAGCCAGGTCTCTGTTATTGCCGCTATATCATAGTCCCAGGTGGCGACTTGTGCCTGCAGCTCACCAACTTTATTAACCACACTACGTGCATTTATGCAAGTGATTAATATACACCTGGTGATTAATACACAACCAGTGATTAATAGACACCTGGTGATTAACATACAAACAGTGATATAATATACAAACTGTGATGAATATACACCCAGTGATTAATATACACCTAGTGATTTAGTACACACCAGTGATTAATATACATGTGGTGATTAATATACAACCAGTGATTAATTATAAGGGATATGGGGATCAGGCAGCAAAGTGAAGTTGAGACCGAAGATCAGCCATGATCTTACTGAATGGTGGAGCAGGCTCGATGGGCCGAATGGCCTACTCCTGCTCCTATTTCTTATGCAAATAATGACTAATATACACCTGGTGATCAATATAGACCCAGTGATTAATATACACTGAATGATTAATGTAGACCTGTGATTTAATGTATAACCAATGATTAATATAAAACAGTGATTAATATACACCTGGTAATTAATATACACCTCGAGCAATTAATATACATCCAGTGAGTAATATAAACTTGGAGCAATTAATATACACCTAGTGATTTAATGTACAACCAGTGATTAACATAAAACCAGTGATTAATATACACCTGGTGATTAACATACATCTACAGCAACTAATATACGCCTGGTGATTAATATATAATCCATGATTTAATATACAACCAGTGATTAATATACACCTAGAGCAATTAATATGCACCAGAGCAATTAAGATACACCTAATGTTTAATACACACTTGGAGCAATTAATATATACCTGTTGATTAGTATACAACTAGTGATTAATGTACATCTGGTGATTAATATATAACCAGCGATTACTATATATCTAGTGATTAATATGCACCTGGTGATTAATATATACCCAATGATTAATATACACTGAGTGATTAATGTACATGTGATAATTAATATACGATCCCGTGATTAAATACTTTAGAATTGACACGTGGTCAGGGACAGGAGGGTGTGACTGTGAGTGAGGCAGGTACGGGGATCCAGGAGGTCGTATTGCAGGAGCCTCAGTCCCTGCGCTTGTCCAATAGATTTGGGGTTCTTGCAACCCTTGTGGATGAGTGTGGGGACTGCGGGGAGGACGAGCAAATTGGCCACGGCACCATGGTTCGGGGGGCCATTCAAGTGGGGGAAGTAAAAAGGAAGATGGTTGTAGTAGGCGACAATATATAGTTAGAGGGATAGACACTATTCTCTGCAGAAAGGAGCAAGAGTCTAGAAGGCTGTGTGGCCTACCCAGTGCCAGGGTTAAGGACATCTCCTCCGGGCTGGAGAAGAACTTGGAGTGGGAGGAGGAAGATCCAGTTGTCGTGGTCCACGTAGGTACCAATGACATAGATAGGACTAAGAAAAAGGTTCTGCTGAGTGAGTTTGAGCAGCTAGGGACTAAATTAAGAAGCAGAACCACAAAGGTAATAATGTCCGATTACCTGAGCCACGAGCAAATTGGCAAAGGGTCAATAGGATCAGGGAGATGAATGCGTGGCTCAGATTGATGTGAGAGAAGTGGGTTTTGATTCGTGGGGCACTGGCACCAGGACTGGGGAGAGAGTGAGCTGTTCCACTGGGACAGGCTTCACCTGAACCATACTGGGACCGGTGTTCTAGTGAATCGAATTATAAGGGAGGTAGATAGGGCTTTAAACTAAATAAGGGGGAGGAGGGTCCTGGTGGAGAGAAATCTAGAATACTAAAGAGAAAAGACAAAGAAGCAGTGCAGGAAAGTGATTGGGGTAAGGATAACCAGATTGTATCAGGAAGGGACAGAGCGTACAAACAAAAGAGCCCACTAACAAATAGGGTCTGGGTAAGAAAAAATGGTAATTAAACAAATAGGGCCATAGCAGAAAAAAATGTTAAGATGTCTAAAAATGTTAAAAAGGCAAATCTAAAGGCACTATCTGAATGCACGAAGCATTCGTAATAAGGTAGACAAATTAACAGCGCAAATAGATGTAAACAGATATGATATAATTGCGGTTACGGAGACATGGCTGCAGGGTGACCAAGGCTGGGAGCTGAATATCCAAGGGTATTCGATATTTAGGAAGGACAGGCAAAAAGGAAAAGGAGGTGTGGCATTGTTGGTAAAGGAGGAAATCAGAGCAATCGTGAGAAAGGATATTGGCTCAGAAAATCAAGATGTAGAATCAGTCTGGGTGGAGTTAAGAAGCACCAAGGGGCAGAAAACACTGGTGGGAGTTGTCTATAGGCCTCCAAACAGTAGTGGTAATGTCAGGGATGGGACCAAACAGGAAATTAGAGATGCATGTAACAAGGGTATTACAGTAATCATGGTGACTTTAATCTGCATATAGACTGGCCAAACCAAATTAGCAATAATACTGTGGAGGATGAATTCCTGGAGTGTGTACATAGGAACATAGGAATATAGGAACAGGAGTAGGCCATTCAGCCCCACGTGCCTGCTCCGCCATTTGATAAGATCATGGCTGATCGAACTCCATATACCTGCCTGTGGCCCATATCACTTAATACCTTTGGTTGCCAAAAAGCTATCTATCTCACATTTAAATTTAGCAATTGAGCTAGTATCAATTGCCGTTTGTGGAAGAGAGTTCCAAAATTCCACCACCCTTTAGTGTGTAGAAATGTTTTCTAGTCTCGCTCCTGAAAGGTGTGGCCCTAATTTTTAGACTGTGCCCCCTACTCCTAGAATCCCCAACCAGCGGAAATAGTTTCTCTCTATCCACCCTATCTGTTCCCCTTAATATCTTATAAACTTCGATCAGATCACCCCTTAACCTTCGAAACTCGAGAGAATACAACCCCAATTTGTGTAATCTCTCCTCATAATTTAACCCTTGAAGTCCGGGTATCATTCTAGTAAACCTACATTGCACTCCCTCCAAGGCCAATATGTCCTTCCGAAGGTGCGGTGCCCAGAACTGCTCACAGTACTCCAGGTGCGGTCTAACCAGGGTTTTGTATAGCTGCAGCATAACTTCTGTCCCCTTATACTCTAGTCCTCTAGATATAAAGGCCAGCATTCCATTAGCCGCCTTGATTATTTTCTGCACCTGTTCATGACACTTCAATGATCTATGTACCTGAACCCCTAAGTCCCTTTGGACATCCACTGTTTTTAACTTTTTACCATTTAGAAAGTACCCTGTTCTATCCTTTTTTGATCCAAAGTGGATGACCTCACATTTGCCTACATTGAATTCCATTTGCCACAGTTTTGCCCATTCACCTAATCTATCAATATCCCTTTGTAATTTTATGTTCTCATCTACACTGCTTACAATGCCACCAATCTTTGTGTCATCAGCAAACTTAGATATGAGACTTTCTATGCCTTCATCTAAGTCGTTAATAATTATTGTGAATAATTGAGGCCCCAAGACAGATCCCCATGGGAATCCACTAGTCACATCCTGCCAATGTGAGTACCTACCCATTATCCCTACTCTCTGTCGCCTTTCGCTCAGCCAACTTCCTAACCAAGTCTATACTTTTCCCTCGATTCCATGGGCTTCTATCTTAGCTAACAGTCTCTTATGTGGGACTTTATCAAATGCCTTCTGGAACTGAATATAAATAACATCCATTGACATTTCCCTGTCCACTACTTTAGTCACCTCTTTAAAAAATTCAATCAGGTTTGTCAGGCACGACCTACCTTTCACAAATCCATGCTGGCTCTCTCTGATTAACTGAAAATTCTCGAGGTGTTCAGTCACCCTATCCTCAATTATAGACTCCAGCATTTTCCCCACAACAGATGTTAGGCTAACTGGTCTATAATTCCCTGGTTTCCCTCTCTCTCCTTTCTTAAAAAGCGGAGTGACATTTGCAATTTTCCAATCTAGAGAGACAGTTCCTGAATCTAGAGAACTTTGAAGGATTATACTTAGGGCATCCGCAATGTGCTCACCTACTTCCTTTAAAACCCTGGGATGGAAACCATCTGGTCCTGGGGATTTGTCACTCTTTAGTACTATTATTTTCTTCATTACTGTTGTTTTACTTATGTTAATTTTATCGAGTCCTTGTCACCGATTCAATATTAGTTTTCTTGGGATTTCCGGCATGCTATCCTCTTTTTCTACTGTAAATACTGACGCAAAGTAATTATTCAACATGTCCGCCATTTCCCCATTGTCAATGACAATATCCCCACTTTCAGTTTTTAAGGGGCCAACACTGCTCCTGACCACCCTCTTTTTCCTAATATAACTATAAAAGTTCTTCGTATTGGTTTTGATATCCCTTGCAAGTTTCTTTTCATACTCTCTTTTTGTAGCCCTTACTATCTGTTTTGTGACCCTTTGTTGATCTTTGTAACTTTCCCATTCACCAAGATCTGTGCCATTTTTTGCCTTTTTGTATGCCCTTTCCTTATGTCTTATACTGTCCCTTACCTCTTTAGTTGTCCATGGCTGTTTTCTATGGCAAGTAGAGTTCTTGCCCCTCAGGGGTATAAACCGATTCTGTATCACGTTAAATGTTTCTTTAAACATTTCCCACTGATCATCAGTCGTTTTGCCCATTAACAGATTTGCCCAGTTTACTGTGGACAGTCTGTCTCATCCCATTGAAGTCAGCCTTACCCAAGTCTAGAATCTTAGCAGCTGATTCACTTTTTCCCCTTTCAAACACTACCTTGAACTCGATCATGTTATGATCGCTATTGGATAGATGTTCACGCACAGTCAAGCTGTTAACTAAATCTGGTTCATTACTCATTACTAAATCTAGTATGGCTTGCCCCCTTGTTGCCTCTCGGACATACTGCTGTAGAAAACTATCCCGGACACACTCAAGAAATTCACTACCTTTCTGATAGTTGTTAGTCTGCTTTTCCCAATCTATGTGAAGGTTAAAGTCCCCCATTAAGACCGCTATGCCTTTGTTACACACTTGTCTAATCTCTGCATTTATACAATCTAGCACTTCAGAGCTGTTGCCAGGAGTCCTATACACAACTCCCACTGTAGTCTTAGATCCTTTCCTATTTCTCAGTTCAACCCTTAAGGTCTCTGTTGGCTGCTTACCTCTCGTTATATCCTCCATTATCATTGAAGTGATTTCATCTCTAATCACTAAGGCTACTTCTCCCCCTCTTCCATTTTCCCGATCTCTCCTGTAGACCTTATAACCTGGTATATTTAGTTTCCAATCCTGACCATCCTGCAGCCATGTCTCAGTAATAGCTATCATGTCATACCCTCCAATTTGAATTTGAACCTGTAGTTCATTTAATTTATTCCTTATACTCCGTGCGTTTGTATATAGAACTCTTAGTTGAGATGGTTTTTTTCGACCAATACGTTGAGGAGCCAACCAGGGAACAAGCTAACCTAGATTGGGTATTGTGCAATGAGAAGGGGTTAATTAATAATCTTGTTGTGTGGGGTCCTTTAGGGAAAAGTGACCATAACATGATAGAATTCTTCATTAAGATGAAAGTGAAGTAGTCCAATCCGAAACTAGGGTCCTAAATCTAAACAAAGGAAACTACAAAGGTATGAGGAGTGAGTTGGCTATGATAGATTGGGAAGCTTCATTAAAAGGCATGACGGTGGATAGGCAATGGCTAACATTAAAGGAACAAATGCATGAATTGCAACAATTATTCATTCCTTTCTGGCGCAAAAACACAAAAGGAAAAGCGGCCCAACCATGGCTAACAAAAGAAATTCAGGATAGTATTAGATCCAAAGAGGAGTCATATAAAGTTGCCAGAAAAAGAAGCAAGCCTGAGGATTGGGAGCAGTTTAGAATTCAGCAAAAAAAGACCAAGAGATTGATTAAGAGGGGAAAAATACAGTCTGAGAGTAAACTTGCAAGGAACATAAAAGTGGACTTTTAAAGCTTCTACAAGTATGTAAAAGGAAAAAGATTAGTGAAGACAAATGTAGGTCCTTTACAGTCAGAAATGGGAGAATTTATAATGGGGAACAGGGAAATGGCAGAGCAATTAAACAAATACTTTGGTTCTATCTTCACGGAAGAGGACACAAATAACTTCCCAGAAATACTAGGGAACCAAGGGACTAGTGAGAAGGAGGAATTAAAGGAAATTAATATTAGTTAAAAAATAGTGCTGGATAAATTAATGGGACTGAAAGCCGATAAGTCCCCAGGGCCAGATAATCTGCATCCCAGAGTACTAAAAGAGGTAGCCATGGAAATAGTGGATGCATTAGTTGTCATCTTCCAAAATTCTATAGATTATGGAACAGTTCCTGCAGATTGGAGGGTGGCAAATGTAACCCCACTATTTAAAAAAGGAGGTAGAGAGAAAACAGGGAACTACAGACTGGTTAGCCTAACATCAGTAGTAGGGAAAATGCTGGTGTCTATTATAAAGGATGTGATAACAGGACACTTAGAAAATATCAACAGGAAGTTATTAGACAAAGTGAACATGGATTTATGAAAGGGAAATCATGTTTGACAAACCTACTGGAGTTTTTTGAAGATGTAACTGGTAGAATAGATAAGGGAGAACCAGTGGATGTGGTTTATTTGGATTTTCAGAAGGCCTTTGATAAAGTCCCACATAAGAGGTTAGTGTGCAAAATTAAAGCACATGGGATTGGAGGTAATATACTCTCATGGATTGAAAATTGGTTAACAGACAGGAAACAGAGAGTAGGAATAAGTCGATCTTTTTCGGGGTGGCAGGCAGTGACTAGTGGGGTACCGCAGGGATCAGTGCTTGGGCCCCAGCTATTCACAATATATATCAATGATTTGGATGAGGGAACCAAATGTAATATTTCCAAGTTTGCTGATGACACAAAACTAGGTGGGATTGTGAGTTGTGAGGAGGATGCAAAGAGGCTTCAAGGCAATTTAGACAAGTTGAGTGAGTGGGCAAATACATGGCAGATGCAGTATAATGTGGATAAATGTGAAGTTATCCACTTCAGAAGGAAAAACAGAAAGGCAGAGTATTATTTAAATGGTGATAGATTGGGGAATGTTGATGTACAAAGGGACCTGGGTGTCCTTGTACACCAGTCACTGAAAGCAAACATGCAGGTGAAGCAAGCAGTTAGGAAGGCAAATGGTACGTTGGCTTTCATTGCAAGAGGATTTGAGTACAGGAGCAGGGATGTCTTACTGCAGTTTTACAGGGCCTTGGTGAGACCACACCTGGAGTATTGTGTGCAGTTTTGGTCACCTTACCTAAGAAAGGATATACTTGCCATCGAGGGAGTGCAGCGAAGGTTCACCAGACTGATTCCTGGGATGGCAGGACTGTTGTATGAGGAGAGATTGGGTCGACTCGGCCTGTATTCACTCGAGTTTAGAAGAATGAGGGGATCTCATTGAAGCATATAAAATTCTGACAGGGCTAGACAGACTGGATGCAGGGAGAATGTTTCCCCTGGCTGGGGGGTCCAGAACGAGGGGTCACAGTCTCAGGATACGGGGTAGGACATTTAGGACTGAGATGAGGAGAAATTTCTTCTCTCAGAGGGTAGTGAACCTGTGGAATTCTCTATCACAGAAGGCAGTGGAGGCCAAGTGACTAAATATATTTAAGAAGGAGCGAGATAGATTTCTGGACACAAAAGGCATCAAGGGGTATGGGGAGAGAGCGGGAATATGGTATTGAGATAGAGGATCAGCCATGATCATATTGAATGGCAGAGGAGGCTCGAAGGGCTGAATGGCCTACTCCTGCTCCTATTTTCTATGTTTCTGTGTTTAGAACCAGCGGTTACTATATACCTAGTGATTAATATACACCATGATTAATATACACCTAGTGATTAATATACAACCAGTGATTTCACCTGATGATTAAAATACACCTAGTGCAATTAATATACACCAAGTGATTAATAAACACCTAGTTAGTGATTAATATACACCCAATGATTAATATACAACCAGTGATTAATGTACTAGTGATTAATGTACATCTGGTGATTAATATACACCCTGATTAATACACAAACAGTAATTAATATACAACCAGTGATTAATGTACACCAGTGATTAATATACACCTGATTATTAAATCATTGGGTGTGTATTAATCTACAACCAGTGATTAATATACAATCAGTGACCAATATACAACCAGTGATTAATATACTCCTAGTGATTAATATACAGACAGTAATTAATATACACCTGATGATTAATATACAACCAGTGATCAATACACACCCAATGATTTAATATACAACCAGTGATTAATATGCAATCAGTGACTAATGTACAACCAATGATTAATATACACCTAGTGATTTAATATATACACAGTGAATAATAAACACCCAGTGATTAATATATATGCAGTGATTAATATACACCTAGTGACGGAGGGGTGACTAGCCTGAGACTCAGAGGCTGTCCCATGGCAGTTCAGGTTCAAGTGGCAATTTTAGTACATCAGTGTAAACAGGAACAAAATGAAGGTGTACACAGTAAATATTCCAACATAACGAAGTTGTCACAGTGCCAATCAAATGCCAACAGTGCGAGCCAATGGCTGTTGTCATCATTCTGAGGCAGTATTATGAGTTCCTTTTGATAAGGGGACAGTTACACAGGGATGTGGAGTAATCTCCCAGCTGCATTAGTGACCCACTTTTTTACACCGAACATTATGATGCATTTCGGAAGGGAGAATGAGGAGAAGCAATATGATTGAATTTTTTGAGGGGGTGACTAGGCGTGTGGATGAGGGTAACGCAGTGGATGTGGTATACATGGATTTCAGTAAGGCCTTCGATAAAGTCCCGCACAGGAGACTGGTCAAGAAGGTACGAGCCCATGGAGTCCAGGGTGCCTTGGCACTTTGGATACAAAACTGGCTTAGTGGCAGAAGGCAGAGGGTGATGGTCGATGGTTGTTTTTGTGACTGGAAGCCTGTGGCCAGTGGGGTACCACAGGGATCTGTGCTGGGGCCCTTGCTGTTTGTGGTCTACATTAACGACTTGGATATGAATGTAAAAGGTATGATCAGTAAGTTCGCTGATGATACAAAAATTGGTAGGGTGGTAAATAGCGAGGAGGATAGCCTCAGTCTGCAGGACGATATGGATGGGTTGGTCAGATGGGCGGAACAGTGGCAAATGGAATTTAACCCGGAAAAGTGCGAGGTGATGCACTTTGGAGGGACTAACAAGGCAAGGGAATACACAATGAATGGGAGGACCCTAGGCAAGACAGAGGGTCAGAGGGATCTTGGTGTGCAAGTTCACAGATCCCTGAAGGCGGCGGAACAGGTAGATAAGGTGGTAAAGAAGGCATATGGGATACTTGCCTTTATTAGCCGAGGCATAGAATACAAGAGCAAGGAGGTTATGATGGAGCTGTATAAAACACTGGTTAGGCCACAGCTGGAGTACTGTGTGCAGTTCTGGTCGCCGCACTACAGGAAGGATGTGATCGCTTTGGAGAGGGTGCAGAGGAGATTCACCAGGATGTTACCAGGGCTGGAGCGCTTCAGCTATGAAGAGAGACTGGGAAGATTGGGTTTGTTTTCCTTGGAGCAGAGGAGGCTGAGGGGGGACATGATTGAGGTGTACAAAATTATGAGGGGCACAGATAGGATGGATACTAAGGAGCTTTTTCCCTTCGTTGAGGGTTCTATAACAAGGGGACATAGATTCAAGGTAAAAGGCGGGAGGTTTAGAGGGGATTTGAGAAAGAACTTTTTCACCCAGAGGGTGGTTGGAGTCTGGAACTCACTGCCTGAGAGGGTTGTGGAGGCAGGAACCCTCACAACATTCAAGAAGCATTTGGATGAGCACTTGAAATGCCATAGCATACAAGGCTACGGACCAAATGCTGGAATATGGGATTAGATTAGACTGGGCTTGATGGCCGGCGCGGACACGATGGGCCGAAGGGCCTCTATCCGTGCTGTATGACTCTATGACTCTATGACTCTACTTGACTTTATTAATAGAGGTGCCGACAACATTTTAATGCCTTGCCAATACAGTAATTCAAAAATATTATTTATATCCTTCAGTACAGACAGGTTAACTTTCTCTTCACAATTTTTATTTGGAATTAAAATGTAGAAACCTGATCATGTATCATTGACAAGCAGTCACGTTTCTGGATAACAGAAAACATTTATCAAGTGTGAGGTGCCTGTCTGGGTTTGATAACATGAGAATGGATATCAATGTTCTTCTCCAACACTGTCTGCCCTTAGAGGACTGCAAAGAAACAGCATATAATTTAGGGAAGGAACACAGTGTTTCCATGGAAACTATAAAACCTACTCAAACCTTGGTGTCTCGGAGTTGGACAAAGATTAGCTGTACCTTGTGCTGTGACAGGTCGCCACATTTTCCATAAACTGCACTAAACTGTGTCTCTCAAATACCTGTCCTTTTGGAGGTTTGTCTCTCAAATACCTGTCCTATTGGAGGTTTGTCTCTCAAATACCTGTCCTATTGGAGGTTTGTCTCTCTCCGATACCTGTCCTGATGGAGGTTTGTCTCTCAGATACCTGTCCTGATGGAGGTTTGTCTCTCAGATACCTGTCCTAATGGAGGTTTGTCTCTCTCCGATACCTGTCCTGATGGAGGTTTGTCTCTCAGATACCTGTCCTGATGGAGGTTTGTCTCTCAGATACCTGTCCTGATGGAGGTTTGTCTCTCTCCGATACCTGTCCTAATGGAGGTTTGTCTCTCAGATACCTGTCCTGATGGAGGTTTGTCTCTCTCCGATACCTGTCCTAATGGAGGTTTGTCTCTCAGATACCTGTCCGAATGGAGGTTTGTCTCTCAGATACCTGTCCTGATGGAGGTTTGTCTCTCAGATACCTGTCCTGATGGAGGTTTGTCTCTCTCAGATACCTGTCCTGATGGAGGTTTGTCTCTCAGATACCTGTCCTGATGGAGGTTTGTCTCTCAGATACCTGTCCTGATGGAGGTTTGTCTCTCTCCGATACCTGTCCTAATGGAGGTTTGTCTCTCAGATACCTGTCCTGATGGAGGTTTGTCTCTCAAATACCTGTCCGAATGGAGGTTTGTCTCTCAGATACCTGTCCGAATGGAGGTTTGTCTCTCAGATACCTGTCCGAATGGAGGTTTGTCTCTCAGATACCTGTCCGAATGGAGGTTTGTCTCTCAGATACCTGTCCTGATGGAGGTTTGTCTCTCAAATACCTGTCCAGATGGAGGTTTGTCTCTCAAATACCTGTCCTGATGGAGGTTTGTCTCTCTCCGATACCTGTCCTAATGGAGGTTTGTCTCTCTCTGATACCAGTCCTAATGGAGGTTTGTCTCTCAAATACCTGTCCAGATGGAGGTTTGTCTCTCAAATACCTGTCCTGATGGAGGTTTGTCTCTCTCAGATTACTGTCCTGATGGGGGTTTGTCTCTCTCAGATAAGAACATAAGAACATAAGAAACAGGAGCAGAAGTAGGCCAATCGGCCCCTCGAGCCTGCTCCGCCATTCAGTAAGATCATGGCTGATCTGATCCTAACCTCAAATCTAAAGAACACAAGAAGTAGGAGCAGGACCCGGCCGCTCAGCCCCTGGGCCCTCTCCGCCACCCACAGGGCCTTGACCAATCCGAACTCAGCTTCATGTCCAATTTCCTGCCCACTCCCCGTAACCCCTAATTCCCTTTACTTCTAGGAAACTGTCTATTTCTGTTTTAAGTTTATTTAATGATGTAGCTTCCACGGCTTCCTGGGGCAGCAAATTCCACAGACCTACTACCCTCTGAGTGAAGAAGTTTCTCCTCATCTCAGTTTTGAAAGAGCAGCCCCTTATTCTAAGATTATGCCCCCTAGTTCTAGTTTCACCCATCCTTGGGAACATCCTTACCGCATCCACCCAATCAAGCCCCTTCACAATCTTATATGTTTCAATAAGATCGCCTCTCATTCTTCTGAACTCCAATGAGTAGAGTCCCGATCTACTCAACCTCTCCTCATATGTCCACCCCCTCATCCCCAGGATTAACCGAGTGAACCTTCTTTGTACTGCCTCGAGAGCAAGTATGTCTTTTCTTAAGTGTGGACACCAAAACTGTATGCAGTATTCCAGGTGCGGTCTCACCAATACCTTATATAACTGCAGCAATACTTTCCTGTTTTTATATTCTATCCCCCTAGCAATAAAAGCCAACATTCCGTTGGCCTTCTTGATCACCTGCTGCACCTGCATACTAACTTTTTGATTTTCTTGCACTAGGACCCCCAGATCCCTTTGTACTGCAGTACTTTCCAGTTTCTCGCCATTAAGATAATAACTTGCTCTCCGATTTTTCCTGCCAAAGTGCATAACCTCACATTTTCCAATATTGTATTGCATCTGTCAAATCTCCGCCCACTCACCCAGCCTGTCTATATCCCCTTGCAGGTTTTTTATGTCCTCCTCACTCTCTACTTTCCCTCCCATCTTTGTATCATCTGCAAACTTTGATATGTTACATTCGGTCCCCTCCTCCAAATCGTTAATATAGATTGTAAAGAGTTGGGGACCCAGCACCGACCCCTGCGGAACACCACTGGCTACTGGTTGCCAGTCCGAGAATGAACCATTTATCCCAACTCTCTGCTTCCTGTTAGATAACCAATCCTCCACCCATGCCAGAATATTACCCCCAATCCAGTTATTCTTTATCTTGAGCAATAATCTTTTATGTGGCACCTTGTCGAATGCCTTCTGGATGTCTAAATACATTATCTCCATTGGTTCCCCTTTATCCACCCTGTACGTTATGTCCTCAAAGAACTCAAGCAAATTTGTCAGACATGACTTCCCCTTTGTAAAGCCATGCTGACTTTGTCCTATTAAATTATGTTTATCCAAATGTTCCGCTACTGTCTCCTTAATAATAGACTCCAAAATTTTACCCACCACAGATGTTAGGCTAACTGGTCTATAATTTCCAGCCTTCTGCCTACTACCCTTTTTAAATAAAGGTGTTACATTAGCAGTTTTCCAATCTGCCGGGACCTTTGCCGAGTCCAGAGAATTTTGGAAAATTATTACCAAAGCATCCACAATCCCTGTCCTGATGGAAGTTTGTCCCTCTAATAAATTAATTCAAATATATAACCTCCCCCCTCCCCCAGTGCAAACACAGTGGAAATTTATTCAAAGTAATTCGTTGAGTTAACATTAACTATAAGTGAATTCAGAGCCACATAAATCCAAAGAACTAATTTAGCTGAATTCATTTAGAGTTAACCATAGTCACCATCGTAATCCTCACTCAAACTCAGCCCAATCTAGCCAACCAGTCTCTCTGAGTTCACTTATAGTTAACCTAAATCATCACCCTAAGATTAAGATTAAAGTTAGATTGGTTTGGGTTGGTGGTAATGGTTAGTATTAAGATGACAGGTCAGCCTAACTACAATTGAACTCAGTGACACTAATTGTTTAAATTGGATTGAGTTGAGGGTGAAGGTAAGGGTTAACTATCACTGAACTCAGAGACATTGGTTGGTTAGATCGGGTTGGGTTGAGGATAAGGGTGAGGGTTAGGGTGATAGTTAGAGATAACTAAAATTGAATTTAGAGACACTGGTTAGATTGGGCTGGGATGAGGGAGTGAGCTCGGTTTAATTATAAATTAATTGAGATATGTGGGGGGTGATTTTAACCCCCAAGAGCGGGTGGGTTGGGGCCGGGTGGGAGTTGAAAATAGTTGTTTTTTGGGTCGCAACCGCAAAATTTTCGGACTTTGTATTCCCAGTGTACTTTTCCGTGCTGATGTTAAACCCGGAAATAAAGCTGGGTTGCGATCGCGACCCAAAAAACAACTATTTTCAACTCCCACCCGCCCCCAACCCACCTGTTCTTGGGGGTTAAAATCACCCCCATTGATTGTTTCGATTTGGTTGGGGTTGGGTGAAGGAGGGATCAGATATATCTCAGGGCTAGGATTAACTAGAAATGAATTCAGAGACATTAGTTGGTTAGATTGAGTTTAGCCAAATTGTAGTTTGCTTAATTCAGGCACAGATCGGTTCAATGTATTTTTAAAATTCTGGAATATTCCAGGTTTTCTGGATGGAGACTGAATTTTCATTCAAAAACAATCCAAAACGACATCAGATTTGGATCTGTACCCAGAATGAGTGATTAAAACATATTCGAACTTGTACTCTAAACCCTCACCTCAAATCCAGCCCAACACAATCACCGTTTTTATGCTCAGTTTTTAAAAAGATTGGCACCTGGTTTTAAGATAAAATCTCAACAATGTTTTGAAATTTTCTGTCTTTCCTTTACAGGAGCTCGGCTGTAATTCAAAGGACAGGATGTGAGTGACACAAAAATACAGAATGCACGAGTCCAAGCGTGGACGAGGACTGGTTGGTTAAAAGTGAGGCACTGCGATTTCACCCGTATATAATTCCTGGCACTAAACTCATGTTTACTGGACAATAACATTCCAGACAACAGATATCATCGGTGATTTGCACGGCAGCAACATCCAGTTAAAAGGCTCACGTTACAAACTACGAGAGTGAGGTTTGTCACCTAAACCCTGGGATTGGATTCCTGGCCTAAGTTCACTAGGAAGATATCATTGGGAAATGGGGCAGGTGATTAAGTAAATTACAACACTGCCTATAAGGGGGGGGGGGCGGGGGGAAGAGTGTGCCCACACTCTTCCCAGGCTACTGTGTGAGGCAAAGGAGGAGATTGCGGGGGCTCTGACACATATATTCAGAACCTCTCTGGCCACATGGGATGTGCCAGAGGACTGGAGAACCGCTAATGTAATACCATTATTCAAGAAGGGGAGTAGGGAAAAACCGGGGAACTACAGGCCAGTGAGCCTAACATCAGTGGTAGGAAAATTATTGGAAAAAATTCTGAAGGACAAAATTAGTCTCCACTTGGAGAAGCAAGGATTAATCAGGGATAGTCAACATGGCTTTGTCAAGGGAAGATCATGTCTGACTAATTTGATTGAATTTTTAAGGGGGTGACTAGGCGTGTGGATGAGGGTAACGCAGTGGATGTGGTATACATGGATTTCAGTAAGGCCTTCGATAAAGTCCCCCACAGGAGACTGGTCAAGAAGGTACGAGCCCATGGAATCCAGGGTGCCTTGGCACTTTGGATACAAAACTGGCTTAGTGGCAGAACGCAGAGGGTGATGGTCGAAGGTTGTTTTTGTGACTGGAAGCCTGTGGCCAGTGGGGTACCACAGGGATCGGTGCTGGGTCCCTTGCTGTTTGTGGTCTACATTAATGACTTGGATATGAATGTAAAAGGTATGATCAGTAAGTTCGCTGATGATACAAAAATTGGTAGGGTGGTAAATAGCGAGGAGGATAGCCTCAGTCTGCAGGACGATATAGATGGGTTGGTCAGATGGGCGGAACAGTGGCAAATGGAATTTAACCCGGAAAAGTGCGAGGTGATGCACTTTGGAGGGACTAACAAGGCAAGGGAATACACAATGAATGGGAGGACCCTAGGCAAGACAGAGGGTCAGAGGGATCTTGGTGTGCAAGTTCACAGATCCCTGAAGGCGGCGGAACAGGTAGATAAGGTGGTAAAGAAGGCATATGGGATACTTGCCTTTATTAGCCGAGGCATAGAATATAAGAGCAAGGAGGTTATGATGGAGCTGTATAAAACACTGGTTAGGCCACAGCTGGAGTACTGTGTGCAGTTCTGGTCGCCACACTACAGGAAGGATGTGATCGCTTTGGAGAGGGTGCAGAGGAGATTCACCAGGATGTTACCAGGGCTGGAGCGCTTCAGCTATGAAGAGAGACTGGGAAGATTGGGTTTGTTTTCCTTGGAGCAGAGGAGGCTGAGGGGGGACATGATTGAGGTGTACAAAATTATGAGGGGCACAGATAGGATGGATACTAAGGAGCTTTTTCCCTTCGTTGAGGGTTCTATAACAAGGGGACATAGATTCAAGGTAAAAGGCGGGAGGTTTAGAGGGGATTTGAGAAAGAACTTTTTCACCCAGAGGGTGGTTGGAGTCTGGAACTCACTGCCTGAAAGGGTTGTGGAGGCAGGAACCCTCACAACATTCAAGAAGCATTTGGATGAGCACTTGAAATGCCATAGCATACAAGGCTACGGACCAAATGCTGGAATATGGGATTAGAGTAGACAGGGCTGATGGCCGGCGCGGACACGATGGGCCGAAGGGCCTCTATCCGTGCTGTATGACTCTATGACTCTATGACCACCTCACATCATCTCCCCTGGATTCTACTACTGTCCGGGACCTAAGTCTGTAGCTCTGCTGCTCATTTCTGGCTGAAGCTGTTCTTCTGGCCACTTGTGACCATATCGAAAACTGGACTGGATCAGAAGAATCATATAGTGCAGGAGGAATTCAGCCCATCACTGTGTGTAGGTGCGAGCTCTTCAAGTGGAGCAATCTGCTCCAATCCATAAAATCTAATCTAGCCGTAAAAAAACATCTGGTTCACTAATCTCCATCAGGGAAGGGAACCTGCCGTCCTTACCCGGTCTGGCCGATATATGACTCCAGACCCACAGCAATGTGGTTGATTCTTAACTGCCCGCTGAAATGGCCCAGCAAGCCACTCAGTTGTAAAATCTCGCTACAAAAAGTCACAATAAGAATAAAAACGGATGGACCACCCGGCATCGGACACGACAACGGCAAACGAAGCCCAGTCGACCCTGCAAGGTCCTCCTCACCAACATCTGGGGACTTGTGCCAAAATTGGGAGAGCTGTCCCACAGACTAGTCAAGCAACAGCCTGACATACTCACAGAATCATATCTTTCAGCCAATGTCCCAGACTCTTCCATCACCATCCCTGGGTATGTCCTGTCCCACCGGCAGGACAGACCCACCAGAGGTGGCGGTACAGTGATATACAGTCAGGAGGGAGTGGCCCTGGGAGTCCTCAACATTGACTCTGGACCCCATGAAATCTCATGGCATCAGGTCAAACATGGGCAAGGAAACCTCCTGCTGATTACCACCTACCGTCCTCCCTCAGCTGATGAATCAGTCCTCCTCCATGTTGAACACCACTTGGAGGAAGCACTGAGGGCAGCAAGGGCACAGAATGTACTCTGGGTGGGGGACTTCAATGTCCATCACCAAGAGTGGCTCGGTAGCACCACTACTGACCGAGCTGGCCGAGTCCTGAAGGATATAGCTGCCAGACTGGGCCTGCGGCAGGTGATGAGCGAACCAACACGAGGGAAAAACCTACTTGACCTCGTCCTCACCAATCTACCTGTTGCAAATAAGAACATAAGAACATAAGAAATAGGAGCAGGAGTAGGCCAATCGGCCCCTCGAGCCTGCTCCGCCATTAAATAAGATCATGGCTGATCTGATCCTAACCTCAAATCTAAATTCATGTCCAATTTCCTGCCCGCTCCCCGTAACCCCTAATTCCCTTTACTTCTAGGAAACTGTCTATTTTTGTTTTAAATTTATTTAATGATGTTGCTTCCACAGCTTCCTGGGGCAGCAAATTCCACAGACCTACTACCCTCTGAGTGAAGAAGTTTCTCCTCATCTCAGTTTTGAAAGAGCAGCCCCTTATTCTAAGATTATGCTCCCTAGTTCTAGTTTCACCCATCCTTGGGAACATCCTTACCGCATCCACCCGATCAAGCCCCTTCACAATCTTTTATGTTTCAATAAGATCGCCTCTCGTTCTTCTGAACTCCAATGAGTAGAGTCCCAATCTACTCAACCTCTCCTCATATGTCCACCCCCTCATCCCCGGGATTAACCGAGTGAACCTTCTTTGTACTGCCTCGAGAGCAAGTATGTCTTTTCTTAAGTATGGAGACCAAAACTGTATGCAGTATTCCAGGTGCGGTCTCACCAATACCTTATATAACTGCAGCAATACTTCCCTGTTTTTATATTCTATCCCCCCAGCAATAAAAGCCAACATTCCGTTGGCCTTCTTGATCACCTGCTGCACCTGCATACTAACTTTTTGATTTTCTTGCACTAGGACCCCCAGATCCCTTTGTACTGCAGTACTTTCCAGTTTCTCGCCATTAAGATAATAATTTGCTCTCTGATTTTTCCTGCCAAAGTGCATAACCTCACATTTTCCAATATTGTATTGCATCTGCCAAATCTCCGCCCACTCACCCAGCCTGTCTATATCCCCTTGTAGGTTTTTTATGTCCTCCTCACTCTCTACTTTCCCTCCCATCTTTGTATCATCTGCAAACTTTGATACGTTACACTTGGTCCCCTCCTCCAAATCGTTAATATAGATTGTAAAGAGTTGGGGACCCAGCACCGACCCCTGCGGAACACCACTGGTTACTGGTTGCCAGTCCGAGAATGAACCATTTATCCCAACTCTCTGCTTCCTGTTAGATAACCAATCCTCCACCCATGCCAGAATATTACCCCCAATCCAGTGATTCTTTATCTTGAGCAATAATCTTTTATGTGGCACCTTGTCGAATGCCTTCTGGAAGTCTAAATACACTACGTCCACTGGTTCCCCTTTATCCACCCTGTACGTTATGTCCTCAAAGAACTCAAGCAAATTTGTCAGACATGACTTCCCCTTTGTAAAGCCATGCTGACTTTGTCCTATTAAATTATGTTTATCCAAATGTTCCGCTACTGTCTCCTTAATAATAGATTCCAAAATTTTACCCACCACAGATGTTAGGCTAACTGGTCTATAATTTCCAGCCTTCTGCCTACTACCCTTTTTAAATAAGGGTGTTACATTAGCAGTTTTCCAATCTGTCGGGACCTTTGCCGAGTCCAGAGAATTTTGGAAAATTATCACCAAAGCATCCACAATCCCTACTGCCACTTCCCTCAAGACCGTAGGATGTAAGCCATCAGGTCCAGGGGATTTATCCGCCTTGAGTCCCATTAATTTACAGAGTACCAATTCCTTAGTGATTTTAATTATATTTAGCTTCTCCCCACCTAGAGTCCCCTGTTTGTCCAGTGTTGGGATATTCTTAGTGTCCTCTACCGTAAAGACTGAAACAAAATATTTGTTCAGCATTTTTGCCATCTCCATGTTTCCCACCATTAATTTCCCGGTCTCATCCTCGAAGGGACCTACGTTTGCCTTAGCCACCCTTTTTCTTTTTATATAACTATAGAAACTCTTGCTATCTGTTTTTATATTTTTTGCTAATTTATTTTCATAATCTATCTTCCCTTTCTTAATCAATCCTTTCGTTACTTTTTGCTGTCTTTTGAAGACTTCCCAATCTTCTATCCTTCCACTAAGTTTGGCTACCTTATATGTCCTTGTTTTTAGTCGGATACTATCCTTAATTTCTTTACTTCGCCATGGATGGCTGTCATTTCTTTTACACCTTTTTTCCTCGGTGGAATATATATTTTTTGAAAGTTGTAAAATAACTCCTTAAATGAACACCACTGCTCATGTACCGTCTTACCCTTTAATCTATTTTCCCAGTCCACTTTAATCAATTCCGCTCTCATACCATCATAGTCTCTTTTATTCAAGCTCAGTACGCTTGTTTGAGAACCAACCTTCTCACCCTCTAATGGGATATGGAATGTAACCATGTTATGGTCACTCATTCCAAGGGGATCCTTAACTAGGACATTATTAATTAATCCTGGCTCATTACACAGGACCAGGTCCAATGTTGCTTGCCCCCTTGTCGGATCAGTTACATACTGCTCAAGAAATCCATCCCTAATACACTCAATAAACTCTTCCTCAAGGCTGCCCTGCCCAATTTGATTTGTCCAGTTAATATGATAGTTAAAATCCCCCATAATTATAGCTGTTCCCTTATTACATGCCCCGACTATTTCCTGATTAATACTTCTTCCAGCAGAGTTGCAACTATTAGGAGGCCTATATATTACGCCCACTAGTGTTTTTTCCCCCTTATTATTCCTTATCTCTACCCAAACTGTTTCATTATCCTGATCCTTTGTCCCAATATCTTTTCTCTGTATTACAGTGATTCCTTCCTTTATTAACATAGCTACCCCACCTCCCCTTCCTTCCTGCCTGTCCTTCCTGATTGTTAAATGCCCTGGCATATTTAATTCCCAGTCGTTGTCACCCTGCAGTCATGTTTCTGTAATGGCCACAAATGCATCTGTCCTGTGTAGGAGTGACCACTGCACAGTCCTTGTGGAGACAAAGTCCCACCTTCACAATGAGGACACCATCCAACGTGTTGTGTGGCCCTACCACTGTGCTAAATGATAGATTCAAAACAGATCGAGTCGCTCAAAACTAGGCATCTATGAGGTGCTGTGGGCCATCATCAGCAGCAGATTTGTATTCCAGCACAATCTGTAGCCTCATGGCCCGGCACATTCCTCACTCTACCATTACCAACAAGCCAGGGGATCAACCCGAGTTCAATGAGGAGTGTGGAAGAGCATGCCAGGAGCAGCACCAGGCATACCTAAAAATGAGGTGCCAACCTGGTGAAGCTACAACACAGGACTACATGCATGCTAAACAGAGGAAGCAACATGCTATAGACAGAGCTAAGTGATTCCACAACCAACGGATCAGATCAAAGCTCTGCAGTCCTGCCACATCCAGTCGTGAATGGTGGTGGACAATTAAACAACTAACGGGAAGAAGAGGCTCTGGAAACATCCCCATCCTCAATGATGGTGGAGTCCAGCACGTGAGTGCAAAAGACAAGGCTGAAGTGTTTGCAACCATCTTCAGCCAGAAGTGCCGAGTGGATGATCCATCTCGGCCTCCTCCCAATATCCCCACCATCACAGAAGCCAGTCTCCAGCCAATTCGATTCACTCCACGTGATATCAAGAAATGGCTGAGTGCACTGGATACAGCAAAGGCTATGGGCCCCGACAACATCCTGGCTGTAGTGCTGAAGACTTGTGCTCCAGAACTAGCTGCGCCTCTTGCCAAGCTGTTCCAGTACAGCTACAACACTGGCATCTACCAGACAATGTAGAAAATTGCCCAGGTATGTCCACAAAAAGCAGGACAAATCCATTCCAGCCAATTACCGCCCCATCAGTCTACTCTCAATCATCAGCAAAGTGATGGAAGGTGTCGTGAACAGTGCTATCAAGCGGCACTTACTCACCAATAACCTGCTCACCGATGCTCAGTTTGGGTTCCGCCAGGACCACTCGGCTCCAGACCTCATTACAGCCTTGGTCCAAACATGGATAAAAGAGCTGAATTCCAGAGGTGAGGTGAGAGTAACTGCCCTTGACATCAAGGCAGCATTTGACCGAGTGTGGCACCAAGGAGCCCCAGTAAAATTGAAGTCAATGGGAATCAGGGGTAAAAATCTCCAGTGGCTGGAGTCATACCGAGCACAAAGGAAGATGGTAGTGGTTGTTGGAGGCCAATCACCTCAGGCCCAGGACATTGCTGCAGGAGTTCCTCAGGGCAGTGTCCTAGGCCCAACCATCTTCAGCTGCTTCATCAATGACCTCCAGGATGTTGATAAGGTCAGAAATGGGGAAGTTCGCTGATGATTGCACAGTGTTCAGTTCCATTCGCAACCCCTCAAATAATGGAGCAGTCCGTGCCCACGTGCAGCAAGACCTGGACAACATCCAGGCTTGGGCTCATAAGTGGCAAGTAACATTCGCGCCAGACAAGTGCCAGGCAATGACCATCTCCAACAAGAGAGAGTCTAACCACCTCCCCTTGACATTCAACGGCATTACCATTGCCGAATCCCCCACCATCAACATCCTGGGGGTCACCATTGACCAGAAACTTAACTGGACCAGCCATATAAATACTGTGGCTACAAGAGCAGGTCAGAGGCTGGGTATTCTGCAGCAGGTGACTCACCTCCTGACACCCCAAAGCCTTTCCACCATTTACAAGGCACAAGTGAGGAGTGTGATGGAATACTCTCCACTTGCCTGGATGGGTGCAGCTCCAACAACACTCAAGAAGCTCGACACCATCCAGGACAAAGCAGCCCGCTTGATTGGCACCCCATCCACCACCCTTAACATTCACTCCCTTCACCACCGGCGCACAGTGGCTGCAGTGTGTACCATCCACAGGATGCACTGCAGCAACTCGCCAAGGCTTCTTCGGCAGCACCTCCCAAACCCACGACCTCTACCACCTAGAAGGACAAGAGCAGCAGGCACATGGGAACAACACCACCTGCACGTTCCCCTCCAAGTCACACACCATCCCAACTTGGAAATATATCGCCGTTCCTTCATCGTCGCTGGGTCAAAATCCTGGAACTCCCTTCCTAACAGCACTGTGGGAGAACCGTCACCACACGGACTGCAGCGGTTCAAGAAGGCGGCTCACCACCACCTTCTCAAGGGCAATTAGGGATGGGCAATAAATGCCGGCTTTGTCAGTGACGCCCACATCCCATGAATGAATTAAAAAATCCCTAGTACCCGCCCTCTCTCCACATCCTTGTATATTCTTCCTTTCAAATCCTGGTTCAATTCTTTTTTATGTGATTCTGGAGTCTCTGCCTCAAATGTCACTTGCAGTAAAGCATTCCATCTCCTCTCTGCAAAAAACAGGACAAAACTAATCTGGCCAATTACTGCCCTGTCAGACTCCTCCTAATCACCAGCAGAGTAACGGAAGGAGCAGAGTAACGGAAGGAGCAGAGTAACGGAAGGAGCAGAGTAACGGAAGGAGCAGAGTAACGGAAGGAGTCATCAACAGCTCCGGCAAGCATCACCTATTCACCAATAATCTGCTCAGTTCAGGTTCCGCCAGAGCCACTCAGCGAGAGACCTCATCACAGTCTTGATTCAGACATGGGTGCAAGTGCTGAACACCAGAGGAGAGGTGAGAGTCGCTGCCCTCGATGTCAAGGCAGCATTTGACCGAATATGACACCAAGGAACCCCAATAAAACTGAAGTCAATGGAGATCAAATGGAAGATCTTCCAATGGCTGGAGTCATACTTGACATTCTGGGAGAAGTCGGCTCAGTCACCTCCACTGAACAGTGGGTAGCAGAAGAACTGGTGTCGAGGAGCAATTAAACCCGAAACACAACACTTGTGTTTCCCTTCCTCCCTCCTCCTCCTCGAACCAAAAAAAAAGGAGGCACTGTGAGGAGGCCAAGCAAGTTGACTAGGAGGAGGATTGAGCTACTGCAGCTGCTGGAGGCACGAAGTCACAGCCAACAGGTAAGTGATTGGCTGGTGACTGGTAAGTAGTTTTTCTTTCCTTTTTTTCTTCTTGACATTGTAGTTGTTGTTAAGCTAATTTAAGGGTTAAGTCATGGCAGGAGATCCCAGACCCGTGTCATGTTCTTCTTGTGGGATGTGGGAATTCAGGGATCCTTCCTGTATCCCTGGTTCCTTCACCTGCGGGAAGTGTGTCCAGCTGCAGCTATTGTTTGATCGCTTGACGGCTCTGGAGCTGCGGATGGACTCACTTTGGAGCATCCGCGATGCTGAGGAAGTCGTGGATAGCACGTTCAGTGAGTTGGTCACACCACAGATAAAAATTACTGAGGGAGATAGTGAATGGGTGACCAACAGACAGAGAAAAGTAGGAAGGCAGTGCAGGGGTCCCCTGCAGTCATCTCCCTCCAAAACAGGTATACCGTTTTGGATACTGTTGGGGGAGATGGCTCACGAGGGGAAGGTGACAGTGGCCAGGTTCATGGCACCGTGGCTGGCTCTGCTGCACAGGAGGGCAGGAAAAAGAGTGGCAGAGCTATAGTGATAGGGGACTCGATTGTAAGGGGAATAGACAGGCATTTCTGCGGACGCAACCGAGACTCCAGAATGGTATGTTGCCTCCCTGGTGCAAGGGTCAGGGATGTCTCGGAGCGGCTGCAGGACATTCTGGAGGGGGAGGGTGAACAGCCAGTTGTCGTGGTGCATATAGGTACCAACGATATAGGTAAAAAACGGGATGAGGTCCTACAAGCTGAATTTAGGGAGTTAGGAGTTAAACTAAAAAGTAGGACCTCAAAGGTAGTAATCTCAGGATTGCTACCAGTGCCACGGGCTAGTCAGAGTAGGAATGACAGGATAGCTAGGATGAATACGTGGCTTGAGAGATGGTGCAAGAGGGAGGGATTCAAATTCCTGGGCCATTGGAACCGGTTCTGGGGGAGGTGGGACCAGTACAAATTGGACGGTCTGCATCTGGGCAGGAATGGAACCAATGTCCTAGGGGGAGTGTTTGCTAGTGCTGTTGGGGAGGGTTTAAACTAATGTGGCAGGGGGATGGGAACCGATGCAGGAAGTCAGTGGGAAGTAAAGTGGTGACAGAAACAAAAGGCAGTAAGGGAGAATGTACAAAACATGACCGGACAGATGGTCTGAGAAAGCAGGGCAAAGACCAAGGGAAGTCTAGATTAAACTGCATTTATTTCAATGCAAGAAGTCTGATGGGCAAGGCAGATGAACTCAGGGCATGGATGGGTACATGGGACTGGGATGTTATAGCTATTACTGAAACATGGCTAAGGGAGGGGCAGGACTGGCAGCTCAATGTTCCAGGGTACAGATGCTATAGGAAAGATAGAGCAGGAGGTAAGAGAGGAGGGGGAGTTGCGTTCTTGATTAGGGAGAACATCACGGCAGTAGTGAGAGGGGATATATCCGAGGGTTCGCCCACTGAGTCTATATGGGTAGAACTGAAAAATAAGAAGGGAGAGATCACTTTGATAGGATTGTGCTACAGACCCCCAAATAGTCAACGGGAAATTGAGGAGCAAATATGTAAGGAGATTACAGACAGCTGCAAGAAAAATAGGGTGGTAATAGTAGGGGTCTTTAACTTTCCCAAAATTGACTGGGACAGCCATAGCATTAGGGGCTTGGATGGAGAGAAATTTGTTGAGTGTATTCAAGAGGAATTTCTCATTCAGTATGTGGATGGCCCGACTAGAGGGGGCAAAACTTGACCTCCTCTTGGGGAAATAAGGAAGGGCAGGTGACAGAAGTGTTAGTGAGGGATCACTTTGGGACCAGTGATCATAATTCCATTAGTTTTAAGATAGCTATGGAGAAGGATAGGTCTGGCCCAAAAGTTAAAATTCTAAATTGGGGAAAGGCCAATTTTGATGGTATTAGACAGGAACTTTCAGAAGTTGATTGGGAGTCTGTTGCCAGGCAAAGGGACGTCTGGTAAGTGGGAGGCTTTCAAAAGTGTGTTAACCAGGGTTCAGGGTAAGCACATTCCTTATAAAGTGAAGGGCAAGGCTGGTAGAAATGGGGAACCTTGGATGACTCGGGAGATTGAGGCCCTAGTCAAAAAGAAGAAGGAGGCATATGACATGCATAGGCAGCTGGGATCAAGTGGATCCCTTGAAGAGTATAGAGATTGCCGGAGTAGAGTTAAGAGAGAAATCAGGAGGGCAAAAAGGGGACATGAGATTGTTTTGGCAGATAAGGCAAAGGAGAATCCAAAGAACTTCTACAAGTACATAAAGGGCAAAAGAGTAACTAGGGAGAGAGTAGGGCCTCTTAAGGATCAACAAGGTCATCTATGTGCGGAACCACAAGAGATGGGTGAGATCCTGAATATTTCACATCGGTATTTACGGTTGAGAAAGGCATGGATGTTAGGGAACTTGGGGAAATAAATAGTGATGTCTTGAGGAGTGTACATATTACAGAGAGGGAGGTGCTGGAAGTCTTAACGCGGATCAAGGTAGATAAATCTCCGGGACCTGATGAAATGTATCCCAGGATGTTATGGGAGGTTAGGGAGGAAATTGCGGGTCCCCTAGCAGAGATATTTGAATCATCGACAGCTACAGGTGAGGTGCCTGAAGATTGGAGGGTAGCAAATGTTGTGCCTTTGTTTAAGAAGGGCGGCAGGGAAAAGCCTGGGAACTACAGACCGGTGAGCCTGACATCTGTAGTGGGTAAGTTGTTAGAGGGTATTCTGAGGGACAGGATCAACAGGCATTTGGAGAGGCAGGGACTGATTAGGAACAGTCAGCATGGTTTTGTGAGAGGAAAATCATGTCTCACGAATTTGATTGAGTTTTTTGAAGGGGTAACCAAGAAGATTGATGAGGGCTGTGCAGTAGACGTGGTCTACATGGACTTTAGCAAAGCCTTTGACAAGGTACCGCATGGTAGGTTGTTACATAAGGTTAAATCTCACGGGATCCAAGGTGAGGTAGCCAATTGGATACAACATTGGCTTGACGACAGAAGACAGAGGGTGGGTGTAGAGGGTTGTTTTTCAGACTGGAGGCCTGTGACCAGCGGTGTGCCTCAGGGATCGGTGCTGGGTCCGCTGTTATTTGTTATTTATATTAATGATTTGGATGAGAATTTAGGAGGAATGGTTAGTAAGTTTGCAGATGACACCAAGATTGGTGGCATTGTGGACAGTGAAGAAGGTTATCTAGGATTGCAACGGGATCTTGATAAATTGGGCCAGTGGGCCGATGAAGTTTAATTTAGATAAATGTGAGGTGATGCATTTTGGTAGATCGAATCGGACCAGGACCTACTCTGTTAATGGTAGGGCGTTGGGGAGAGTTATAGAACAAAGAGATCTAGGAGTACAGGTTCATAGCTCCTTGAAAGTGGAGTCACAGGTTGATAGGGTGGTGAAGAAGGCATTCAGCATGCTTGGTTTCATTGGTTAGAACATTGAATACAGGAGTTGGGAAGTCTTGTTGAAGTTGTACAAGACATTAGTAAGGCCACACTTGGAATACTGTGTACAGTTCTGGTCACCCTGTTATAGAAAGGATATTATTAAACTAGAAAGAGTGCAGAAAAGATTTACTAGGATGCTACCGGGACTTGATGGTTTGACTTATAGGGAGAGGTTAGATCGACTGGGACTTTTTTCCCTGGAGAGTAGGAGGTTAAGGGGTGATCTTATAGAAGTCTATAAAATAATGAGGGGCATAGATAAGGTAGATAGTCAAAATCTTTTCCCAAAGTTAGGGGAGTCTATAATGAGGGGACATAGATTTAAGGTGAGAGGGGAGAGATACAAAAGGGTCCAGAGGGGCAATTCTTTCACTCAAAGGGTGGTGAGTGTCTGGAACGAGCTGCCAGAGGCAGTAGTAGAGGCGGGTACAATTTTGTCTTTTAAAAAGCATTTGGACAGTTACATGGGTAAGATGGGTATAGAGGGATATGGACCAAGTGGAGGCAATTGGGACTAGCTTAGTGGTATAAACTGGGCGACATGGACATGTTGGGCCGAAGGGCATGTTTCCATGTTGTAAACTTCTATGATTCAATGATTCTATAAAGGAAGATGGTTGTTGTTGTTGGAGACCAATTATCTCAGACCCAGGACATCACTGCAGGAGTTCCTCAGGAAACTGTCTTCAGGCCAACTATCTTCAGCTGCTTCATCAATGGCCTTCCTTCTATCAAAAGGCCAGGAACGTTCAGGAGTGTTCAACAGTGTTCAGCCCCATTCACAACTCTTTTGATAATAAACTATCACATGTCAGCCTACAGCAGGGCCTGGACGACTTCTGGGCTGAAAAATAGCAGGTAACAATTGCACCACATAAGTGTCAGGTAATGACCATCTTGAAGAAACAGAAAGTGCAGCCACCTCCCGCAATCTTCAATGGCATCATCATCACCGAATCCCCCACCATCAGGATCTGGGGAGGTCACTATTGACCAGAAGCTGAACTGGACCAGCCACATCGACACTGTGGCTACAAGATTAGTGCAAAGGCTGGGTATTCTGCAATGTGTAATTCACCTTCTTACCCTTCAAAGCCTCTTCACCATCCAAAGTAAAGCTGCAAAATGGATGACTAGCTCAGTAACATTAGGTGATTAGCTCTGTAACAAGGTGTGGTGAATTCTGTAACATGGTGAGACACTGTCCAATAATGATACAATGGGGGCTAAATTGGGCCACATAGCGCCCGTTTTGTAGGCGCAACGCGGACACCTAAGCCCGAAAATGACATTCGAGATGCGCACACACTCTTCCGCACTGACATGCGCAGGACGCCATATTGGTAAAGGTGGTCGCCTAACGAATGCTGGAAGCAACGTCGAGTAGGGAGATTATGACGTGAATCAGTGTGCAATGCTGATTTGAAGCAGCCGGCGACATTTTCGAACTCCCCACTCCAGTCAACACACTGTCCTAACCTCGCACAGCTGAACAGGAGTTAAAGGGCATGAAGGACCCCCTACCAGTGTTATTTAAAGGGATTACGCAGGAGTTACAGGTTAGTTGCTCGATTCGTTATTCTGGCTGCTGGTACAATTGTGGGTGTTTGTGGAAGTTTCCTGTACTTGGAGAAAGTTGCAATATTCTATAGAGAGTGGTCTGGCTGGTTGTGTAGTACTGTTAGTGGCATTTAAAATAGTGCGCTCAATAAGGTTGCTTCTAGACTTGAATGGCCTGCTAGTGCTTCCTCTGGGAATTGAATGTGACAGGAGCATTCAGAGAGGTCACACAGAGCAGGACAAGCTGCTAGAAGAGGGAGGAGGAGGGCACTCAGCAGGAGGCCATATCCGCGATGGGTCTTCAGGGACCAATTCTCTTACCTCAACTTTAGTAGAGACCAGTGCATCAGACGTCTGCTGTTCACTAAAGAGGTCGTGACTGAGATTTATTAACTGTTGCAGCCACAACTGCAGCCTCAGGGCAGGGCAAGGGCAGCATTGCCTGTGGCTGTCAAGGTAACTGTGGTGCTTAATTTTTATGGCTCTGGATCCTTTCAGACTGCTGCTGGAGATATAAGCAACATCTGACAGTTTGCAGTGCACTGCTGTATAAGGGAGGTCACTCAGGCTCTGTATGCACTGAGAAACAGATTCATTACGTTCCCTCTTGACAGAGACGAGCAGCAGGAGCGAGCACGAGCGTTTGCTCACGGTGCAGGATTCCCCCTGGTGCAGGGTGCCGTTGATCGCACGCATATTGCCCTGTGTGCTCCACATCTCAACTCGGTCATATCCATGAACAGAATGGGATTCCACTTCCTCAATGTGCAGCTGGTGTGCGACCACACGCAGTGCATTGTGCAGGTGAATGCCCGCTATCCTGGCAGCAGTCACGACTCCTTCATTCTGCGGCAGTCCAACGTGCCACCTATATTTCAACCAGCACGGCAAAGCCTGGCTACTGGATGACATAGAATCATAGAAGTTTACAACATGGAAACAGGCCCTTCGGCCCAACATGTCCATGTCGCCCAGTTTATACCACTAAGCTAGTCCCAATTGCCTGCACTTGGCCCATATCCCTCTATACCCATCTTACCCATGTAACTGTCCAAATGCTTTTTAAAAGACAAAATTGTACCCGCCTCTACTACTGCCTCTGGCAGCTCGTTCCAGACACTCACCACCCTTTGAGTGAAATAATTGCCCCTCTGGACCCTTTTGTATCTCTCCCCTCTCACCTTAAATCTATGTCCCCTCGTTATAGACTCCCCTACCTTTGGGAAAAGATTTTGACTATCTACCTTATCTATGCCCCTCATTATTTTATAGACTTCTATAAGATCACCCCTCAACCTCCTACTCTCCAGGGAAAAAAGTCCCAGTCGATCTAACCTCTCCCTATAAGTCAAACCATCAAGTCCCGCTAGCATCCTAGTAAATCTTTTCTGCACTCTTTCTAGTTTAATAATATCCTTTCTATAATAGGGTGACCAGAACTGTACACAGTATTCCAAGTGTGGCCTTACTAATGTCTTGTACAACTTCAACAAGACATCCCAACTCCTGTATTCAATGTTCTGACCAATGAAACCAAGCAAGCTGAATGCCTTCTTCACCACCCTATCCACCTGTGACTCCACTTTCAAGGAACTATGAACCTGTACTCCTAGATCTCTTTGTTCTATAACTCTCCCCAACGCCCTACCATTAACGGAGTAGGTCCTGGCCCGATTTGATCTCCCAAAATGCATCACCTCACATTTATCTAAATTAAACTCCATCTGCCATTCATCGGCCCACTGGCCCAATTTATCAAGATCCCGTTGCAATCCTAGATAACCTTCTTCACTGTCCACAATGCCACCAATCTTGGTGTCATCTGCAAACTTACTAACCATGCCTCCTAAATTCTCATCCAAATCATTAATATAAATAACAAATAACAGCGGACACAGCACCGATCCCTGAGGCACACCGCTGGTCACAGGCCTCCAATTTGAAAAACAACCCTCTACAACCACCCTCTGTCTTCTGTCGTCAAGCCAATGTTGTATCCAATTGGCTACCTCACCTTGGATCCCGTGAGATTTAACCTTATGTAACAACCTACCATGCGGTACCTTGTCAAAGGCTTTGCTAAAGTCCATGTAGACCACGTCTACTGCACAGCCCTCATCTATCTTCTTGGTTACCCCTTCAAAAAACTCAATCAAATTCGTGAGACATGATTTTCCTCTCACAAAACCATGCTGACTGTTCCTAATCAGTCCCTGCCTCTCCAAATGCCCGTAGATCCTGTCCCTCAGAATACCCTCTAACAACTTACCCACTACAGATGTCAGGCTCACCGGTCTGTAGTTCCCAGGCTTTTCCCTGCCGCCCTTCTTAAACAAAGGCACAACATTTGCTACCCTCCAATCTTCAGGCACCTCACCTGTAGCTGTCGATGATTCAAATATCTCTGCTAGGGGACCCGCAATTTCCTCCCTAACCTCCCATAACATCCTGGGATACATTTCATCAGGTCCCGGAGATTTATCTACCTTGATGCGCGTTAAGACTTCCAGCACCTCCCTCTCTGTAATATGTACACTCCTCAAGACATCACTATTTATTTCCCCAAGTTCCCTAACATCCATGCCTTTCTCAACCGTAAATACCGATGTGAAATATTCATTCAGGATCTCACCCATCTCTTGTGGTTCCGCACATAGATGACCTTGTTGATCCTTCAGAGGCCCTACTTTCTCCCTAGTTACTCTTTTGCCCTTTATGTATTTGTAGAAGCTCTTTGGATTCACCTTTGCCTTATCTGCCAAAGCAATCTCATGTCCCCTTTTTGCCCTCCTGATTTCTCTCTTAACTCTACTCCGGCAATCTCTATACTCTTCAAGGGATCCACTTGATCCCAGCTGCCTATGCATGTCATATGCCTCCTTCTTCTTTCTGACTAGGGCCTCAATCTCCCGAGTCATCCAAGGTTCCCTACTTCTACCAGCCTTGCCCTTTACTTTATAAGGAATGTGCTTACCCTGAACCCTGGTTAACACATTTTTGAAGGACTCCCACTTAACAGACGTCCCTTTGCCTGCCAACAGACTCTCCCAATCAACTTCTGAAAGTTCCTGAATAATACCATCAAAATTGGCCTTTCCCCAATTTAGAATTTTAACTTTTGGGCCAGACCTATCCTTCTCCATAGCTATCTTAAAACTGATGGAATTATGATCACTGGTCCCAAAGTGATCCCTCACTAACACTTCTGTCACCTGCCCTTCCTTATTTCCCAAGAGGAGGTCAAGTTTTGCCTCCTCTCTAGTCGGGCCATCCACATACTGAATGAGAAATTCCTCCTGAATACACTGAACAAATTTCTCTCCATCCAAGCCCCTAATGCTATGGCTGTCCCAGTCAATGTTGGGAAAGTTAAAGTCCCCTACTATTACCACCCTATTTTTCTTGCAGCTGTCTGTAATCTCCTTACATATTTGCTCCTCAATTTCCCGTTGACTATTTGGGGGTCTGTCGTACAATCCTATCAACGTGATCTCTCCCTTCTTATTTTTCAGTTCTACCCATATTGACTCCGTGGGCGAACCCTCGGATATATCCCCTCTCACTACTGCTGTGATGTTCTCCCTAATCAAGAACGCAACTCCCCCTCCTCTCTTACCTCCTGCTCTATCTTTCCTATAGCATCTGTACCCTGGAATATTTGGCTGCCAGTCCTGCCCCTCCTTTAGCCATGTTTCAGTAATAGCTATAACATCCCAGTCCCATGTACCCATCCATGCCCTGAGTTCATCTGCCTTGCCCATCAGACTTCTTGCATTGAAATAAATGCAGTTTAATCTAGACTTCCCTTGGTCTTTGCCCTGCTTTCTCAGACCATTTGTCCGGTCATGTTTTGTACACTCTCCCTTACTGCCTTTTGTTTCTGTCACCACTTTACTTCCCACTGACTTCCTGCATCGATTCCCATCCCCCTGCCACATTAGTTTAAACCCTCCCCAACAGCACTAGCAAACACTCCCCCTAGGACATTGGTTCCCGTCCTGCCCAGATGCAGACCGTCCAATTTGTACTGGTCCCACCTCCCCCAGAACCGGTTCCAATGGCCCAGGAATTTGAATCCCTCCCTCTTGCACCATCTCTCAAGCCACGTATTCATCCTAGCTATCCTGTCATTCCTACTCTGACTAGCCTGTGGCACTGGTAGCAATCCTGAGATTACTACCTTTGAGGTCCTACTTTTTAGTTTAACTCCTAACTCCCTAAATTCAGCTTGTAGGACCTCATCCCGTTTTTTACCTATATCGTTGGTACCTATATGCACCACGACAACTGGCTGTTCACCCTCCCCCTCCAGAATGTTCTGCAGCCGCTCCGAGACATCCCTGACCCTTGCACCAGGGAGGCAACATACCATCCTGGAGTCTCGGTTGCGTCCGCAGAAACGCCTGTCTATTCCCCTTACAATCGAGTCCCCTATCACTATAGCTCTGCCACTCTTTTTCCTGCCCTCCTGTGCAGCAGAGCCAGCCACGGTGCCATGAACCTGGCCGCTGCCACCTTCCCCTGGTGAGCCATCACCCCCAACAGTATCCAAAACGGTATACCTGTTTGAGAGGGGGATGGCCACAGGGGACCCCTGCACTACCTGCCTGCACCTCTTACTTTGCCTGGTGGTCACCCATTCACTTCCTGCCTGTACTCCCTTTACCTGCGGTGTGACCAACTCGCTAAACGTGCTATCCACGAGTTTCTCTGCATTGCGGATGCTCCACAGTGAGTCCACCCGCAGCTCCAGCTCCGAGATACGATCGGTCAGTAGCTGCAGGTGGACACACTTCCTGCACACATGGTCGGCAGGGACACTGGTAGTGTCCATGACTTCCCACATCTTGCAGGAGGGGCATATCACGGGTGCGAGGTCTGCTGCCATGACTTGCCTTAGCTTAGTTACCCCTTTTAAATTACGTTGAAATTTGAAAATGTTAACTATACCAGGGACCTAGGTTCACTAAAAAAAAAACTACCTGCTATAAAAGCTGCTCAGTTTCCCAGCTCTTAGTTTAAACCAATGCCCTAATTTAGAGAAGAAAAAAAAAACAGTAATTCTCTCCAACCAATCACTTACCTGCTGTCCTGTGACATCACTCCTTGGTTTTCTGTTGTTGTTTTTGATCCGATCAGGTCCCCCACCGCTCTGGTCTCGGGCCTCGGGCCGCCGCTCTTTATATCCCCGCTCTCGGTCTCTCTCCTCTGCTCCCGATCAGGTCCCCCACCGCTCTGGTCTCGGGCCTCGGGCCGCCGCTCTTTATATCCCCGCTCTCGGTCTCTCTCCTCTGCTCCCGATCAGGTCCGCCGCCGCTCTGGTCTCGGGCCTCGGGCCGCCGCTCTTTATATCCCCGCTCTCGGTCTCTCTCCTCTGCTCCCGATCAGGTCCGCCGCCGCTCTGGTCTCGGGCCTCGGGCCGTCGCTCTTTATATCCCCGCTCTCGGTCTCTCTCCTCTGCTCCCGATCAGGTCCCCCGCCGCTCTGGTCTCGGGCCTCGGGCCGCCGCTCTTTTATCCCCGCTCTCGGTCTCTCTCCTCTGCTCCCGATCAGGTCCCCCGCCGCTCTGGTCTCGGGCCTCGGGCCGCCGCTCTTTATATCCCCGCTCTCGGTCTCTCTCCTCTGCTCCCGATCAGGTCCCCCACCGCTCTGGTCTCGGGCCTCGGTCCGCCGCTCTTTTATCCCCGCTCTCGGTCTCTCTCTCCTCTGCTCCCGATCAGGTCCGCCATCATGAAATGGCTCATGACTCCGGTCCAATGACACCATAGGTGTCCTCAAGCAATGCTTCCGCTGCCTGGCCCACTCTGGAGGAGCCCTGCAATACTCAGCCGAGTGGGTATCAAGATTTATCATTTTATGCTGTGTGTTGCACAACCTCGCCATTATGAGGGGACAGCCGTTGCCACCGCCTATCCGGTGAGACCCTGAGCCAGAGGAAGTGGAGGAGGAGACGGAGGAGGAGGAGGAAGGGGAGGAAGAGATGGAGGAGGAGGAAGTGGAGAAAGAGGCAGGGAGGCAACAAGATAGACAGGCCCTGTCTGCCAGGGCTCTGCATGATCAGATGATTAATGAGCAATACCAGTAATCTCAACGACACCTCTCCATTCACCAACAGTCCCACACTCCTTACCTTTCCTCTCTCACATGACCATCAAATCGTCCTCCTTATAATTACACATTGCTACCCCCTCAGCTCATCACAGAAATGAAAACCACCACCAAATGCAAATTCATAACCCTGTGCCAAGTTGGAGCTGGACTCCTCCATGCTCCTTCACATTGTGTGCAGGCTATTTGTTAGGCTTTCCGGTGCCCCAAGCATTTGGCTGTGTCCATCTATCAGCCTTCTTCAGCCTGGCCCATCAAAGTCATCATCTGACTCCTCGGCAGCAGAACTAGTGACCGACCTCACCCTCCGACAAGCTGGCAGCTGCAGTATCCAATCCCCCCGCCCCGGCTCCTGCGCACTTGTGCCCAGCGTCTCACCACATACAGATCCCTCCTCTAACTTAGCCTCTAAACTATGTGCAGCATCAGTCTCTGAGCTGGTGGCTGTGAACGTGAGATTGAGTGATGGTGTGTCTGCATCATCACTGTCATCTTCCTCTGCCTCCTGGCTGTATGTTAAAAGAAACATAGAAAATAGGAGCAAGAGTAGGCCATTCGGCCCTTCGGGCCTGCTCCGCCATTCAAAATGATCATGGCTGATCGTCTAACTCAATTCCCTGTTCCCGCTTTTTCCCCATATCGCTTGATCCCTTTAGCATTAAGAAATATATCTATCTCCTTCTTGAACACATCTAATGACTTGGCCTCCACTGCCTTCTGTGGTAGAGAATTCCACAGGTTCATCACCCTCTGAGTGAAGAAAAGAAGCAAGGGAGGAAATAACAGAGGCTCTGACCATCATTTTCCAATCCTCACTGGATACAGGCGTGGTGCCGGAGGATTGGAGGACTGCTAACATTGTACCGTTGTTTAAAAAGGGAGCGAGGGATAGACCGAGTAATTACAGGCCAGTCAGTCTAACCTCAGTGGTGGGCAAATTATTGGAATCAATTCTGAGGGACAGGATAAACCATCACTTAGAAAGACATGGAGTAATCAAGGACAGTCAGCACGGATTTGTTAAGGGAAGGTCGTGTCTGACTAACTTGATTGAATTTTTAGAGGCGGTAACAAGGAGAGTTGATGAGGGTAATGCGTTTGATGTAGTCTACGTGGATTTTAGTAAGGCTTTTGACAAGGTCCCACGTGGCAGACTGGTCAAAAAAGTACAAGCCCATGGGATCCAAAGGAGAGTGGTAAGTTGGATCCAAAATTGGCTCAGTGGCAGGAAGCAAAGGGTGATGGTCGATGGGTGCTTTTGTGACTGAAAGGCTGTTTCCAGTGGGGTTCCGCAGGGCTCAGTACTGGGTCCCTTGCTTTTTGTGATATATATTAATGATTTGGACTTAAATGTAGGGGGCATGATTAAGAAGTTTGCAGATGTTACAAAAATTGGCCGTGTGGTTGATAGTGAGGAGGAAAGCTGTAGACTGCAGGAAGATATCAATGGACTGGTCAGGTGGGCAGAAAAGTGGCAAATGGAATTCAATCTGGAGAAGTGTGAGGTAATGCATTTGGGGAGGGCAAACAAGGCAAAGGAATACACAATAAATGGGAGGATACTGAGAGGTGTAGAGGAAGTGAGGGACCTTGGAGTGCATGTCCACAGATCCCTGAAGGCAGCTGGACAGGTAGATAAGGTGGTTAAGAAGGCATATGAAATACTTTCCTTTATTAGCCGAGGCACAGAATATAAGAGCAGGGAGGTTATGCTGGAACTGTATAAAACACTGGTTCGGCCACAGCTTGAGTACTGCGTACAGTTCTGGTCACCACATTACAGGAAGGATGTGATTGCACTAGAGAGGGTACAGAGGAGATTTACGAGGATGTTGCCAGGACTGGAGAATTTTAGCTATGAGGAAAGATTGGATAGGCTGGGGTTATTCTCTTTGGAACAGAGGAGGCTGAGGGGTGATTTAATTGAGGTGTATAAAATTATGAGGGGCCTAAATAGAGAGATTAGGAAGGAGCTATTTCCCTTAGCAGAGAGGTCAATAACCAGGTGGCATAGATTTAAAGTAATTGGTAGAAGGATTGGAGGGGAGCTGAGGAGAAATGTTTTCACCCAGAGGGTGGTGGGGGTCTGGAACTCACTGCCTGAGAGGGTGGGAGAGGCAGAAACCCTCAACTCATTTAAAAAGTACCTGGATGTGCACCTGAAGTGCCGAAACCCACAGGGCTACGGACCAAGAGCTGGAAAGTGGGATTAGGCTGGGTGGCTCATTTCCGGCCGGCGCGGATATGATGGGCCGAATGGCCTCCTTCTGTGCCGTAAATTTTCTATGATTCCTCTGACTGTGCCGGTTGGGTATATGAAATGACAAAGGGACACGGGTTGAGTTTTGGTGCGGGGAGAGGAGAAAGTAAGACGTACATGCTCAGTATCTGCAGTACGTGAGTCAACAAACAACAATAACTTCCATTTACACTGCATCTTTAATGTAGTAAAATATTCCAAGGCATTTCACAGAAGCAATTTTCAAACAAAATTTGACACCGAGCCACATAAGGAGATATTAGGACAGGTGACCAAAAGCTTGGTCAAAGTGGTAGGTTTTAAGGAGGGTCTTAAAGGAGGAGAGAGAGGCAGAGAGGTTTAGGGAGGGAACTCCAGAGCTTAGGGCCTAGGCAGCTGAAGGCACGGCCGCCAACGGTGGAGCGATTAAAAATCGGGGATGTGCAAGAGGCCAGAATTGGAGGAGCGCAGAGATCTCAGAGGGTTGAGGGCTGGAGGAGGTTACAGAGATAGGGAGGAGTGAGGCCATGGAGAGATTTGAAAACAAGGATGAGAATTTTAAAACCAAGGCATTCCCTGACCGGGAGCCAATGTAGGTCAGCGAGCACAGGGGGTGATGGGAGAATGGGACTTGCTGCGAGTTAGGATATGGGCACCAGAGCTTTGGATACACTCAACTATACGGAGAGTGCAAGATGGGAGGCTGGCCAGGAAAGCATTGGAATAGTCTAGGCTAGAGGTAACAAAGGCATGGATGAGGTTTTCAGCAGCAGATGAGCTGAGGCAGGGGCGGAGACGGGCGATGTTACGGAGGTGGAAGTAGGCGGTCTTGGTGATGGAGCGGATATGGGGTCGGAAGCTCATCTCAGGGTCCAGTAGGACGCCAAGGTTGTGAACGGTCTGGTTCAGCCTCAGACAGTGGCCAGGGAGAGGGATGGAGTCGGTGGCCAGGGAATGGAGTTTGCAGCAGGGACCAAAGACAATGGCTTCAGTCTTCCCAACATTTAGTTGGGAGGAAATTTTTGCTCATCTAGTACTGGATGTTGGACAAGCAGTGTGACAAATGAGAGACACTGGAGGGGTTGAGAGAGGTGGTGAGGTAGAGCTGGGTGCAGTGCATGGAGCCACGCATGAGGCAGTGGTGCAGTTGGTAGAATATACCACTTGACAGTTGAACTCACTCACCTTGACCATTCATGTCACATCATTGAACTTCTTCCTATACTGCATCCATGTGTGGTGCGATGCTCCTGGCGTTGACCTCGTGAGCGACTTCCTCCTACTGCCTCTTCAGAAAATGTCTGGAGGGCCTCCTGCCCCCCTCTGAGCCTCCGCCTCTTCCACCAAGGCTTCTAGTGCACTGTCTGAGAACCTTGGTGCCACTCTCTCGCAGGCACAGCCATTCCTCACTACCCTGTTGCACAGTTAGTTGCCAAACAAATTCCAACTCTCCTTGCAGCCACCGTGCACCTCCCCTTTAAGAGTGCGAGCCACTCCTGATATCAGGGCCCCCTGCTGGTGCGAGCAGCCAATCAACAGCTCAGGTAGCACTGGCTGCACGCAGCAATCATTTAAATGATCAGGCAGCACGAATTTTATGCATCGCAGCCAACAGGCACAGGTTAATCGCGCACCATGATTCCAGCTCTCGTTTTCAGGGGTTAACCAATTTAGAGGCAGAGGGGTATGGTAGCATAGTGGTTATGTTACTGGACAGGCCTGGACTAATAATCCAGAGTCATGAGTTCAAATCCCACCACAGGGAATTTAAATTCAATTAATTAAATAAAATCTGGAATTAAAATACTAGTATCAGTAATGGTGGCCATGAAACTACTGGATTGTCATAAAAACCCATCTGGTTCACTAATGCCTTTAGGGAAGGAAACCTGCCGTCCTCACCCAGTTTGGCCTATATGTGACTCAAGACCCACATCAATGTGGTTGATTCTTAATTGCCCTCTGAAATGGCCCAGCAAGCCACTCAGTTGTAAAATCTCGCTTAAAAAAAGTCAGTGTGGGAGAACCTTCACCACACGGACTGCAGCGGTTCAAGAAGGCGGCTCACCACCACCTTCTCAAGGGCAATTAGGGATGGGCAATAAATGTTGGCCTCGCCAGCAATGCCCACATCCTATGAACGAATACAAAAAAATTTAACCCACCATGACTCTTCTGTTTTGTACTTGCAGTGAGATGTGTTGTGTGATATTCTCTGGTTTTCCCTGTTATGCATTAACAGAGGTTTGACTTTCAGGGAATGATAATCTTTTGTTGGTAATTTTACTGCCTCATCAATGACATGTGGTTAATGCCTGTCAGGGTGTGGAAAGGGCAAACAGGGGGCAGATGCAATTTAATATGGAGAAGTGTGAGGTAATACATTTTGGGAGGAAAAACAATAAATGGGAGTTAACCCTGACTGGGAAGACACTGAAGTGTGTGGATGAACAGAAAGACCCAGATCATCAAATACATTATTCCCTGAAAGTGTCAGTGTGGGCATGGGTAGATAAAGCCATAAAAAGGCCAATAGGTTTTATAAATTGGGGCATGGAGTACAAGAGCAAAGAAGTAATGATTAATTTGTACAAAATACTGGTTCAGCCACAGGTAAGGACAGGGAGCACAGATCCACCAAGATGATGCAAAAGATGAGAAACTATAGTAATGAGGGGAGACTTGAGATATTGACATAGATAGACTTTTTTTTATTCGTCCATAGGATGTGGGCGTCGCTGGCGAGGCCAGCATTTATTGCCCATCCCTAATTGCCCTTGAGAAGGTGGTGGTGAGCCGCCGCCTTGAACTGCTGCAGTCCGTGTGGTGAAGGTTCTCCCACAGTGCTGTTAGGAAGGGAGTTCCAGGATTTTGACCCAGCGATGAAGGAACGGCGATATATTTCCAAGTCGGGATGGTGTGTGACTTGGAGGGGAACGTGCAGGTGGTGTTGTTCCCATGTGCCTGCTGCTCTTGTCCTTCTAGGTGGTAGAGGACGCGGGTTTGGGAGGTGCTGCCGAAGAAGCCTTGGCGAGTTGCTGCAGTGCATCCTGTGGATGGTACACACTGCAGCCACTGTGCGCCGGTGGTGAAGGGAGTGAATGTTTAGGGTGGTGGATGGGGTGCCAATCAAGCGGGCTGCTTTGTCCTGGATGGTGTCGAGCTTCTTGAGTGTTGTTGGAGCTGCACTCATCCAGGCAAGTGGAGAGTATTCCATCACACTCCTGACTTGTGCCTTGTAGATGGTGGAAAGGCTCTGGGGAGTCAGGAGGTGAGTCACTCGCTGCAGAATACCCAGCCTCTGACCTGCTCTTGTAGCCACAGTATTTATATGGCTGGTCCAGTTAAGTTTCTGGTCAATGGTGACCCCCAGGATGTTGATGGTGGGGGATTCGGCGATGGTAATGCCGTTGAATGTCAAGGGGAGGTGGTTAGACTCTCTCTTGTTGGAGATGGTCATTGCCTGACACTTGTCTGGCACAAATGTTACTTGCCACTTATCAGCCCAAGCCTGGATGTTGTCCAGGTCTTGCTGCATGCGGGCTTGGACTGCTTCATTATTTGAGGAGTTGCGAATGGAACTGAACACTGTGCAATCATCAGTGAACATCCCCATTTCTGACCTTATGATGGAGGGAAGGTCATTGATGAAGCAGCTGAAGATGGTTGGGCCTAGGACACTGCCCTGAGGAACTCCTGCAGCAATGTCCTGGGGCTGAGATGATTGGCCTCCAACAACCATTACCATCTTCCTTTGTGCTAGGTATGACTCCAGCCACTGGAGAGTTTTCCCCCTGATTCCCATTGACTTCAAATTTACTAGGGCTCCTTGGTGCCACACTTGGTCAAATGCTGCCTTGATGTCAAGGGCAGTTACTCTCACCTCACCTCTGGAATTCAGCTCTTTTGTCCATATTTGGACCAAGGCTGTAATGAGGTCTGGAGCAGAGTGGTCCTGGCGGAACCCAAACTGAGCATCGGTGAGCAGGTTATTGGTGAGTAAGTGCCGCTTGATAGCACTGTCGACGACACCTTCCATCACTTTGCTGATGATTGAGAGTAGACTGATGGGGCGGTAATTGGCCAGATTGGATTTGTCCTGCTTTTTATGGACAGGACATACCTGGGCAATTTTCCACATTGTCGGGTAGATGCTAGTGTTGTAGCTGTACTGGAACAGCTTGGCTAGAGGCGCAGCTAGTTCTGGAGCACAAGTCTTCAGCACTACAGCCGGGATGTTGTCGGGGCCCATAGCCTTTGTTGTGTCCAGTGCACTCAGCCGTTTCTTGATATCACGTGGAGTGAATCAAATTGGCTGAAGACTGGCTTCCGTGATGGTGGGGATATCGGGAGGAGGCTGAGATGGATCATCCACTCGGCACTTCTGGCTGAAGATGGTTGCAAACGCTTCAGCCTTGTCTTTTCCACTCACGTGCTGGACTTCGCCATCATTGAGGATGGGGATGTTTACAGAGCCTCCTCCTCCCGTTAGTTGTTTGATTGTCCACCACCATTCACGACTGGATGTGGCAGGACTGCAGAGCTTTGTTCTGATCCGTTGGTTGTAGAATCGCTTAGCTCTGTCTATAGCATGTTGCTTCCGCTGTTTAGCATGCATGTAGTCCTGAGTTGTAGCTTCACCAGGTTGGCACTTCATTTTTAGGTACGCCTGGTGCTGCTCCTGGCATGCTCTTCTACACTCCTCATTGAACCAGGGTTGATCCCCTGGCTTGTTGGTAATGGTAGAGTGAGGAACATGCCGGGCCATGAGGTTACAGATTGTGCTGGAATACAATTCTGCTAATGCTGATGGCCCACAGCGCCTCATGGATGCCCAGTTTTGAGCTGCTGGATCTGTTCTGAATCTATCCCATTTAGCACAGTGGTTTTGCCACACAACACATTGGATGGTGTCCTCAGTGCGAAGACAGGACTTTGTCTCCACGAGGACTGTGCGGTGGTCACTCCTACCAATACTGTCATGGACAGTTGCATTTGCGACAGGTAGATTGGTGAGGACGAGGTCAAGTAAGTTTTTCCCTCGTGTTGGTTCGCTCACCACCTGCCACAGGCCCAGTCTGGCAGCTATGTCCTTCAGGACTTGGCCAGCTCGGTCAGTAGTGGTGCTACTGGTCGTCCCAATCTCTCTTCATACGTCAGTCCTGCCATCCCAGGAATCAGTCTGGTAAACCTTCGTTGCACTCCCTCCATGGCAAGGACATCCTTCCTCAGATAAGGAGACCAAAACTGCACACAATACTCCAGATGTGGTGTCACCAAGGCCCTGTATAACTGCAGTAAGACATCCCTGCTCCTGTACTCAAATCCTCTTGCAATGAAGGCCAACATACCTATCGCAGATACTGGGCTGGAATTTCCTCAACAAGCCTGTGGGCAAAATAGCAGCAGTAAACGGGACAAAATTAGATGTGAGGCCTATTGCCATCTCCCCACCAAATCCTTAATTTCCCTACCTTGCCCCACCAGGACTGCTGCTGCTCTCTCCTTCCTCGCCTGTTGCATGCAAATATCACCAAGGAGGGTCCAGGTTCCTGGTGGATTTTCCTGCCATCCACCCATTCCCACCGTCGGCCCTGGGAAGTGGCAGTAAGACCCCAATCTGCAAGGATGGAGAGAGGGTCTTGTGGCAGTCTCCTCTCCCCCCAATTCATCCCCTTTATTTACCATTGCTCAGTCTCAGCCAAGGACGACAAACACCGCAGTAATTCCGTCTACTGGGCACTTGCACCCTTTAGGTGCAGCAGTGGAGGTCTCCTGGTGATGTAGCAGCCCCCGATTTCCCTCTGTTGCAGTGGTGGGCTCCTTTTTGGTGGTGGTAATCTCACTCACAATCCACTCTCTACATCTAATTAACCAGAAGCCAAGAAAATGGCTACAAGGCTCCAGTGGGTCGGAGGGATGGGAAAAAAAATCTATTGCACTGCTATCCCACTAAAAAAGAGAAATTCAGCCCACTGGGACTATTTCCACTGGTGCAGAGAAGGCTGAGAGGAAACTTAATGGTGGTTTTTTAAATTACAGAAGGACTTTGATAGCTTGAATAGGGAAAAGCTATTTCTGCTGGTTAGGGAGTCAGTGTCGAATAGTCATAAATTTAAAATTTTCACCAAGAGAATGAAGAGGGAGGTTATGAGAAATTTCTTTACACAAGAGGGTTGTAGGAGCGTGGGATGCTTTGCACAGGGAGTGGCTGAAGTCGAGATCATTACATCTTTTATGGAGAAAATCGGATTTATATATGAAGCAGAGAAAGATACAGGGCTATGGGGAGACTGATTGACAGTGGGATTAGTTTTGGATTGTCTAGCAAAGAGCCAGCACAGATTCGATGGGCTGAAGAGCCTCCTGTGCTGTAGATTTCTATGGTTCTATAGTTTTAAACAGTCTAAAAGACCATTTATCTCCAATCCTCCCCAAGTTGCAATCCGTCCCTGTGTGAAGAGTAAGTAAACTGGGGTAAGAGGAGGTGAGAACGATGGAGTTTGTGAGAGACGTACGGCTGTAGATCAACCACTCAACTTGTCAACCAGCAAACTGTTCATCAGAACAAAATAACCAAATTCATATAACGTTGCTAAATTCCATGTTAAAACAAATAACAGCTCTACAGTAAAGACGACTGCTGATAATTTGCTTTGTCCCTTTATCTAGACTGCTCAGGTTGACTGTTTCCTGTACACTGCTGTGGTTCACAGCTGGCGTCCAATGACTTGCTCATCAGCTTCATACCTGATTGACGTGCTTCAGTTTGTTGATGATCTGGCTGATTACCGAGTGGAATTCTTTCACTTTGACTTCAAGGTTAACAGCCTAAGCTCTCACACATGGCCCATCACCTGGTGACTGTATCTAAATCAGAGATTAAAATAAAGCTGTAACCATCTGAATTAGATTCTCTCATCCTGTGACTACAGTTTACTCTTTGGATTAAGGGACACAGCTCAATCAACAAACACAAGTTTATTCTGACTTAATTTTTTCCAAATTGTTACTGTGATGAGAGGTTCAATTTAACTTCAAGCTTTTCTGGTTTACTTTGACCATTCCTGTTACACATCATAGAGGCGGTTTTACATCAAGAGAGGGAAAAAAAGTGCTGTTCAGATAAACAGACTGAGATTCTACAATGAACCCTGGAGTTCCAGCAGAAAAGCCCCGAGCTGGATTACCAATCCCAGCCCCGGCTACAGTTGGACGCTGCTGCCCTCTACGGCTCAGTCTCGCCACTTCTGGTCCAAGCCACAAGATGCAGCAGCGTCGTCTTATAGCAGTGGTTCTCAGTATGTTGTGTGTTTGGACCTCCAGTAAATATTGATACATGCCGTGGTTCCCTGTAAATACTGACACACTCGGGGGATCCGCAGTAAATAGTGACACACTCGGGGGATCCGCAGCAAATAGTGACACACTCGGGGGATCCCCTGTGAATACTGACACACTCGGGGGATCCGCAGCAAATCTGACACACTCGGGGGATCCCCTGTGAATACTGACACACTCGGGGGATCCCCTGTGAATACTGACACACTCGGGGGATCCGCAGCAAATAGTGACACACTCGGGGGATCCGCAGCAAATACTGACACACTCGGGGGATCCGCAGTAAATAGTGACACACTCGGGGGATCCGCAGCAAATAGTGACACACTCGGGGGATCCCCTGTGAATACTGACACACTCGGGGGATCCGCAGCAAATCTGACACACTCGGGGGATCCCCTGTGAATACTGACACACTCGGGGGATACCCTGTGAATACTGACACACTCGGGGGATCCGCAGCAAATAGTGACACACTCGGGGGATCCGCAGCAAATACTGACACACTCGGGGGATCCGCAGTAAATAGTGACACACTCGGGGGATCCGCAGCAAATAGTGACACACTCGGGGGATCCGCAGCAAATAGTGACACACTCGGGGGATCCGCAGCAAATAGTGACACACTCGGGGGATCCGCAGCAAATACTGACACACTCGGGGGATCCGCAGTAAATAGTGACACACTCGGGGGATCCGCAGTAAATAGTGACACACTCGGGGGATCCGCAGCAAATAGTGACACACTCGGGGGATCCGCAGTAAATAGTGACACACTCGGGGGATCCGCAGCAAATAGTGACACACTCGGGGGATCCCCTGTGAATACTGATACACTCTGGGCATTCGTGCAAAAATTGATAATATTTGCAGGGATCCCTGCAAATATTGACACAATCAGAAGATCCCCAGTAAATATTGACACACTCCCGGGATCCTTGCAAATATTGATACACTCTGGGGATTCCCTGCAAATATTGACATAGTCAGGGCATTCATGCAAACATTTATACACCACAGGGATCCCTGCAACTATGGACAAACTCCTGGGATCCCTGCAAAAAAGGGTGTAAGGTTAAACCCAGCAACTACAGGCCAGTCAGTTTAGCCTCGGTGGTGGGGAAGCTTTTAGAAACAATAATCTGGGATAAAATTAATTGTCACTTGGACGAGTGTGAATTAATAAAGGAAAGCCAGCATGGATTTGTTAAAGGCAAATCGTGTTTGATTAACATGATTGAGTTTTTTGATGAGTTAACAGAGAGAGAGTCGATGAGAGCAATGCGGTTGATGTTGTGTATATGGACTTTCAAAAGGCTTTTGATAAAGTGCCACATAATAGGCTTGTCAATAAAATTGAAACCCATGGAATAAAAGGGGCAGTGGCAGCATGGATATGAAATTGGTGAAGTGACAGGAAACAGAGAGTAGTGGTGAACGATTGTTTTTCGGACTGGAGGGAGGTGTACACTGGTGTTCCCCAGGGGTCGGTGCTGGGACCAATGCTTTTTTTAATATATATTCATGACTTGGACTTGGGTGTACAGGGCACAATTTCCAAATTTGCAGATGATACAAAACTCGGATGTGTTGTGAACAGTGAGGAGGATAGTGATAGACTTCAAGAGGATATAGACAGGCTGGTGGAACAGGTGGACACGTGGCAGATGAAATCTAATGCAGAGAAGTGTGAGGTGATACATTTTGGTAGGAAGAACGAGAAGAGGCAATATAAACTAGAGGGCACAACACTAAGGGGGTGCAGGAACAGAGAGATCTGGGGGGATATGTACATAGGTCATCGAAGGTGGCAGGACAGGTTGAGAAAGCGGTTAAGAAAGTATACGGGATCCTGGGCTTTATAAATAGAGGCATGGAGTACAAAAGCAAGGAGTTATGATGAACCTTTATAAAACACTGGTTCGGCCATAATTGGAGTATTGTGTCCAGTTCTGGGCACCTTTAAGAAAGATGTGAAGGCCTTAGAGAGGGTGCAGAAAAGATTTACTGGAATGATTCCAGGAATGAGGGACTTTAGTGATATGAATAGACTGGAAAAGCTGGGACTGTTCTCCTTAGAGCAGAGAAGGTTGAGAGGAGATTTGATAGAGGTGTTCAAAATCATGAAGGGTCGAGACAGAGTAGATAGAGAGAAACTGTTCCCATTGGCGGAAGGGTCAAGAATCAGAAGGCTGTTTAAGGTGATTGGTAAAAGAACCAAAGGCGACATGAGGAAAAACTTTTTTATGCACCGAGTGGTTATGATCTGGAATGCACTGCCCGAGGGGATGGTGGAGGCAGGGTCAATTGTGGCTTTCAAAGAGGAATTAGATAGGTACCTGAGGGAGAAAAATTTGCAGGGCTACGGGGAAAGAGCGTGGGAGTGGGACTTGCTGGATTGCTCTTGCAGAGAGCCGGCACAGGATTGATGGGCTGAATGGCCTCTTTCTGTGCCATAACCATTCTATGATTCTATGATTGATACACTTCAGGGAACCCCTACAAATATTGACAAACTCTCGGGATCCCTGCAAATATTTATACACTCCCAAGATCCCTCCAAATATTGACACACTCCCGGAATTCCTGTAAATATTGATACACTCCACGAATCCCCTGCAAATATTGACACACTCCCAGGATCCACAATTAGGTGATCCCCAGTAAATACTGATACACTCAGGAGATCCCCTTTAAATACTGATACATTCCAGGGATTCTCTGCAAATACTGACACACTCATGGGATCCCCTTTAAATATTGATACGTTCTGGGGATCCCCAGTAAATATTGACACACTATGGGGACCCCCCTGCAAATATTGATACACTCCGGGGATCCCCTGTTAAAATTGACAAGTTTTGCGGATTCCCTCTAAATGTTGACACACTACGGGGATCCCCAGTAAATGTTATTACACTCAGGGTTACCCTGTAATTATTAAAACACTCCGGGAATCCCTTTAAATATTAATATACTCCCGTGATCCCCTGTAAATATTGATACACGCCATGAATCCCTGCACATATTGACACACTCCAGCGATCCCTGCAAACATTAAATATACAAAACCCTGGTTAGACCGCACCTGGAGTACTGTGAGCAGTTCTGGGCACCGCACCTTCGGAAGGACATATTGGCCTTGGAGGGAGTGCAGCGTAGGTTTACTAGAATGATACCCGGACTTCAAGGGTTAAGTTACGAGGAGAGATTACACAAATTGGGGTTGTATTCTCTAGAGTTTCAAAGGTTAAGGGGTGATCTGATCGAAGTTTATAAGATATTAAGGGGAACAGATAGGGTGGATAGAGATAAACTATTTCCGCTGGTTGGGGATTCTAGGAGTAGGGGGCACAGTCTAAAAATTAGAGCCAGACCTTTCAGGAGCGAGATTAGAAAACATTTCTACACACAAAGGGTGGTAGAAATTTGGAACTCTCTTCCGCAAACGGCAATTGATACTAGCTCAATTGCTAAATTTAAATCTGAGATAGATAGCTTTTTGGCAGCCAAAGGTATTAAGGGATATGGGCCAAAGGCAGGTATATGGAGTTAGATCACAGATCAGCCATGATCTTATCAAATGGCTGAGCAGGCACGAGGGGCTGAATGGCCTACTCCTGTTCCTATACCACAGGGATCCCTGCAAATATTGACACACTCCAGGGATCCCTGCAAATATAGACACACTCCAGGGATCCCCTGCAAATATTGATACACTCCAGGGATCCCTGCAAATATTGACACACTCCAGGGATCCCTGCAAATATAGACACACTCCAGGGATCCCTGCAAATATTGACACACTCCAGGGATCCCTGCAAATATTGACACACTCCAGGGATCCCTGCAAATATTGATACACTCCAGGGATCCCTGCAAATATTGACACACTCCAGGGATCCCCTGCAAATATTGACACAATCCTGGGATCCCCGCAAATATTGACACACTCCAGGGATCCCTGCAAATATTGACACACTCCAGGGATCCCCTGCAAATATTGACACAATCCTGGGATCCCTGCAAATATTGACACACTCCAGGGATCCCCTGCAAATATTGACACACTCCAGGGATCCCCTGCAAATATTGACACAATCCTGGGATCCCTGCAAATATTGACACACTCCAGGGATCCCCTGCAAATATTGACACACTCCAGGGATCCCCTGCAAATATTGACACAATCCTGGGATCCCTGCAAATTTTGATACACTCCAGGGATCCCTGCAAACAGTGGGGAGGGGGAAGGTCAGGAAAGCAATAGTGATTGGGGATTCAATAGCTAGCTGGTCAGACAGGAATTTCTGCGGCCACAGACGTGAGTCCAGAATGGTATGTTGCCTCCCTGGTGCCAGGATCAAGGATGTCACTGAGTGGCTGCAGAACATTCTGAACGGGGAGGGTGAGCAGCTAGAGGTTATGGTCCATATCGGTACCAACAACATAGGTAGAAAAAGGGATGAGGTCCTGCAGGCAGATTTTAAAGAGTTAGGAAAGAGAATGAGAAACAGGACCTCAAAGGTAGTAATCTCCGGATTACTCCCAGTGTCACGTGCGAGTGAGTATAGAAATAGGAGGATAGAGCAGGAAGTAACAAGCAACGTGGATAAAGGGGATCCTGTGGATGTGATGTACTTGGATTACCAGAGGGCTTTTGACATGCTGCCACATCAAAGGCTCATGGTGTAGGGGGTAACATATTTGCATGGATTGTGAATTGGTTGTACCAGTGGGGAAGGGGAAGGTCAGAAAAGCAATAGTGATTGGGGATTCAATTGTTAGCTGTACACACAAAATAAGAGCTCATGGTGTAGGGGGTAACATATTTGCATGGATTGAGAATTGGTTGACAGACAGGAAATAGAGAGTAGGAATAAACGGGTCTTTTTCCGGGTGGCAGGCAGTGACTAGTGGGGTACCGCAGGGATCAGTGCTTGGGCCCCAGCTATTCACAATATATATCAATGATTTAGATGAGGGAACTAAATGTAACATTTCCAAGTTTGCAGACGACACAAAGCTGGGGTGGAATGTGAGCTGTGAGGAGGATGCAAAGAGGCTCCAATGTGATTTAGACAAGTTGGGTGAGTGGGCAAGAACATGGCAGATGCAGTATAACGTGGATAAATGTGAGGTTATCCACTTTGGTTGTAAAAACAGAAAGGCAGATTATTATCGGAATGGTGATAGATTGGGAAAAGGGGAGGTGCAACGAGATCTGGGTGTCCTTGTACACCAGTCGCTGAAAGTGAGCATTCAGGTGCAGCAAGCAGTTAGGAAGGCGAATGGTATGTTGGCCTTCATTGCAAGAGGATTTGAGTACAGGAGCAGGGATGTCTTACTGCAGTTGTACAGGGCCTTAGTGAGACAACATCTGGAGTATTGTGTGCAGTTTTGGTCTCCTTATCTGAGGAAGGATGTCCTTGCCATGGAGGGAGTGCAACGAAGGTTTACCAGACTGATTCCTGGGATGGCAGGACTGACGTATGAGGAGAGATTGAGTCGACTCGGCCTATATTCACTGGAGTTTAGAAGAATGAGAGGTGATCTCATTCTTATAAACATATAAAATTCTAACAGGACTAGACAGACTAGATGCAGGGAGGATGTTCCTGATGGCTGGGGAGTCCAGAACCAGGGGTCACAGTCTCAGGATACGGGGTATGCCATTTATAACCGAGATGAGGAGAAATTTCTTCACTCAGAGGGTGGTGAACCTGTGGAATTCTCTACCACAGAAGGCAGTGGAGGCCAAGTCATTAGATGTATTCAAGAAGGAGATAGATATATTTCTTAATAAATAACTACGTATGGGTATGATCTTGTGGCCATTACAGAAACATGGCTGCAGGGTGACAACGATTGGGAATTAAATATGCCAGGGTATTTAACAATCAGGAAGGACAGGCAGGAAGGAAGGGGAGGTGGGGTGGCTATGTTAATAAAGGAAGGAATCACTGTAATACAGAGAAATGATATTGGGACAAAGCATCAAGATAATGAAACAGTTTGGGTGGAGATAAGGAATAATAAGGGAAAAAAAACATTAGTGGGCGTAGTATATAGGCCTCCTAATAGTTGCAACTCTGCTGGAAGAAGTATTAATCAGGAGATAGTCGGGGCATGTAATAAGGGAACAGCCATAATTATGGGGGATTTTAATTATCATATTAACTGGACAAATCAAATTGGGCAGAGCAGCCTTGAGGACGAGTTCATTGAGTGCATCAGGGATGGATTTCTTGAGCAGTATGTAACTGATCCTACAAGGGGGCAGGCAACCTTGGACCTGGTCCTGTGTAATGAGTCAGGATTAATTAATAATGTCCTAGTTAAGGATCCCCTTGGAACGAGCGACCACAACATGGTTGAATTCCATATCCAATTAGAGGGTGAGAAGGTTGATTCTCAAACAAGCGTACTGAGCTTGAATAAAGGAGACTATGATGGTATGAGAGCGGAATTGATTAAAGTGGACTGGGAAAATAGATTAAAGGGTAAGACGGTACATGAGCAGTGGTGTTCATTTAGGGAGTTATTTTACAACTTTCAAAATAAATATATTCCACTGAGGAAAAAAGGGTGTAAAAGAAATGACAGCCATCCGTGGCTAAGTAAAGAAATCAAGGATAGTATCCGACTAAAAACAAGGACATATAAGGTAGCCAAACTTAGTGGGAGGATAGAAGATTGGGAATTCTTCAAAAGACAGCAAAAAGTAACTAAAGGATTGATTAAGAAAGGGAAGTTAGATTATGAAAAGAAATTAGCAAAAAATATAAAAACAGATAGCAAGAGTTTCTATAGTTATATAAAAAGAAAAAGGGTGGCTAAGGCAAACATAGGTCCCTTAGAGGATGAGACCGGGAAATTAATGGTGGGAAACATGGAGATGGCAAAAATGCTGAACAAATATTTTGTTTCAGTCTTTACGGTAGAGGACACTAAGAATATCCCAACACTGGACAAACAGGGGACTCTCGGGGGGGAGGAGCTAAATACGATTAAAATCACTCAGGAGATGGTACTCAGTAAAATAATGGGACTCAAGGCGGATAAATCCCCTGGACCTGATGGCTTCCATCCTAGGGTCTTGAGGGAAGTGGCAGTAGGGATTGTGGATGCTTTGGTGATAGTTTTCCAAAATTCCCTGGACTCAGGAGAGGTCCCGGCAGATTGGAAAACTGCTAATGTAACACCGTTATTTAAAAAGGGTAGTAGGCAGAAGGCTGGAAATTATAGGCCAGTTAGCTTAACATCTGTGGTGGGTAAAATTTTGGAGTCTATTATTAAGGAGACAGTAACGGAACATTTAGATAAGCATAATTTAATAGGACAAAGTCAGCATGGCTTTATGAAGGGGAAGTCATGTCTGACAAATTTGCTTGAGTTCTTCGAGGATATAACGTATAGGGTGGATAAAGGGGAACCAGTGGACATAGTGTATTTAGACTTCCAGAAGGCATTCGACAAGGTGCCACATAAAAGATTATTACTTAAGATAAAAAATCACGGGATTGGGGGTAATATTCTGGCATGGGTGGAGGATTGGTTATCGAACAGGAAGCAGAGAGTTGGGATAAATGGTTCATTTTCGGACTGGCAACCAGTAACCAGTGGTGTTCCACAGGGGTCGGTGCTGGGTCCCCAACTCTTTACAATCTATATTAACGATTTGGAGGAGGGGACCGAGTGCAACATATCAAAATTTGCAGATGATACAAAGATGGGAGGGAAAGTAGAGAGTGAGGAGGACATAAAAAACCTGCAAGGGGATATAGACAGGCTGGGTGAGTGGGCGGAGATTTGGCAGATGCAATATAATATTGGAAAATGTGAGGTTATGCACTTTGGCAGGAAAAATCAGAGAGCAAGTTATTTTCTTAATGGCGAGAGACTGGAAAGTACTGCAGTACAAAGGGATCTGGGGGTCCTAGTGCAAGAAAATCAAAAAGTTGGTATGCAGGTGCAGCAGGTGATCAAGAAAGCCAACGGAATGTTGGCTTTTATTGCTAGGGGGATAGAATATAAAAACAAGGAGGTATTGCTGCAGTTATATAAGGTATTGGTGAGACCGCACCTGGAATACTGCATACAGTTTTGGTCTCCATACTTAAGAAAAGACATACTTGCTCTCGAGGCAGTACAAAGAAGGTTCACTCGGTTAATCCCGGGGATGAGGGGGTGGACATATGAGGAGAGGTTGAGTAGATTGGGACTCTACTCATTGGAGTTCAGAAGAATGAGAGGCGATCTTATTGAAACATATAAGATTGTGAAGGGTCTTGATCGGGTGGATGCAGTAAGGATGTTCCCAAAGATGGGTGAAACTAGAACTAGGGGGCATAATCTTAGAATAAGGGGCTGCTCTTTCAAAACTGAGATGAGGAGAAACTTCTTCACTCAGAGGGTGGTAGGTCTGTGGAATTTGCTGCCCCAGGAAGCTGTGGAAGCTACATCATTAGATAAATTTAAAACAGAAATAGACAGTTTCCTAGAAGTAAAGGGAATTAGGGGTTATGGGGAGCGGGCAGGAAATTGGACATGAAGCTGAGTTCGGATCGGTCAATGCCCTGTGGGTGGCGGAGAGGGCCCAGGGGCTATGTGGCCGGGTCCTGCTCCGACTTCTTGTGTTCTTTAGATTTGTGGTTGGGATCAGATCAGCCATGATCTTATTGAATGGCGGAGCAGGCTCGAGGGGCCGATTGGCCTACTCCTGCTCCAATTTCTTATGTTCTTATGTTCTTATGTTCTTAATGCTAAAGAGATCAAGGGATAAGGGGAAAAAGTGGAAACAGGGTACTGAGTTAGACGATCAGCCATGATCATTTTGAATGGCGGAGCAGGCCCGAAGAGCCGAATGGACTATTCTTCCTTTTATTTTATATGTTTCTATAAAGGATTGGTTAGCTAACAGGAAACAGAGAGTAGGCATAAATGGGTCATTTTCAGGTTGACAAGATGTAACAAGTGGAGTGCCACAGGGATCAGTGCTGGGGCCTCAACTATTTACAATCTATATCAATGATTTTGATGAAGGGACTGAATGTATGGTTGTTAAATTTGCTGATGACACAAAGGTAGGTAGGAAAGTAAGTTGTGAAGAGGACATAACGAGTCTGCAAAGAGATATAGATAGGTTAAGTGAGTGGGCAAAAATTTGGCAGATGGAGTATAATGTGGGAAAATGTGAACTTGTCCACTTTGGCAGGAGGAATAGAAAAGCAGTATATTATTTAAATGGAGAAAGATTGCATAACTTTGAGGTACAGAGGGATCTGGGTGTCCTAGTACATGAATCACAAAAAGTTAGTATGCAGGTACAGCAAGTGATTAGGAAGGCAAATGGAATGTTGTCATTTATTGCAAGGGGAATGGAATATAAAAGTAGAGATGTTTTGCTACAGTTGTACAGGGCATTGGTGAGACCACATCTGGAATACTGTGTGCAGTTTTGGTCTCCTTATTTAAGAAAGGACATAATTGCTTTAGAGGTAGTTCAGAGAAGGTTCACTCGACTGATTCCTGGGATGCGGGGGTTATCTTATGAGGAAAGGTTGGACAAGTTGGGCCTGTATACACTGGAGTTTAGAAGAATGAGAGGTGATCTTATTGAAACATATAAGATCCTGAGGGGACTGGAAGGGGTAAATGCTGAGAGGATGTTTCCCCTTGTGGGAGAGATTAGAACTAGGGGCCACAGTTTAAAAATAAGGGGTCTCCCATTTAAGACGGAGATGAGGAGAAATTTTTTCTCAGAGGGTCATGAGTCTGTGGAGCTCCCTTCCCCAGAGAGCGGTGGAGGCAGGGTCACTGAATATTTTTAAGGCTGAGTTAGACAGATTCTTGATTAACAAGGGAGTCATTGCTTATAGTAGGTAAAGTGGAAAGTAGGGTTGAGGTCACAATCAGATCAGCCATGATCTTATCAAATGGCAGAGCAGGCTCGAGGGGCCGAATGGCCTACTCCTGCTCTTAATTCATATGTTCGTATGAATGCATGGCTGGAGAGATGGTGCAGGAGGGAGGGCTTTAGATTCCTGGGGCATAAGAACTGGTTCTGGGGGAGGTGGGACCTGTACAAGCCGGACGGGTTGCACCTCAATAGGGCCGGGACCAATATCCTCGCGGGGAGGTTTGCTGGTGCTGTTGAGGGTTTAAACTCGCTTGGCAGGGGGATGGGAACCTAAGTGTCGATTCAGAAGGGAGAGAAGCAGAGCTGGAAATGGAAGGTTGAAAATTAGTAAGTGAGTTTGGAAGGCAGAGGGAACGAAGGTCAGATAATAGACAACAAAGGAGTTTGGCAGTGCTTAATGGTATAAACTTCAATTCAAGGAATATAGTGAATAAGGCAGATGAGCTGAGGGCACAGATAGACACGTGGAAGTTTGATATCATAGCTATTACTGAAACATGGCTTAAAGAGGGGCAGGAATGGCAGCTCAACGTTCCTGGTTACAGGGTTTTCAGACGAGATAGAGAGGGGGGGCAATATTGGTTAAAGAAACAATTACGTGAGGAGGGATGATATGTCAGAAGGATCATCAAATGAGGCCATATGGGTTGAGCTAAGGGACAAAAAAGATCCAATCACACTGCTGGGAGTGTACTACAGACCCCCAAACAGTCAGAGGGAGATAGAGGAGCAAATATGTAGGCAAATTTCTGAGAACTGCAAAAACAATAGGGCAGTAATTGTGGGGGATTTCAACTACCCGAATATTAACTGGGATACAAACAGTGTGAAGGGTATAGAGGGTGCAAAATTCTTTTAAATTGCATTCAGGAGAACTTTTTTAGCCAGTACGTAGCAAGCCCAACGCGAGAGGGGGCAGTTCTGGATTTAGTTTTAGGGAATGAAGCTGGGCAGTTGGAAGGAGAATCAGTGGGAGAGAATTTTGATGGTCGTGATCATAATTCAGTTGGATTTGGAGTAGTTATGGAAAAGGATAAATATAGAACAGGAGTAAAAGTTTTCATTTGGGGAAAGGCCAATTTTACTAAACTGAGAAGTGATTTAGCAAAAGTGGACTGGAAACAGCTACTTGAAAGTAAATCAGTGTCAGAGCAGTGGGAGGCATTCAAGGAGGAGATGGTGAGGGCAAAGTGCCACATGGTAGGCTGCTATTAAGATTGCGGCCCATGACATAAAGGGGGCAGTAGCAACATGGATACAGAATGGGCTGAATGACAGGAAACAGAGGGCAGCGGTGAACGGTTGTTTTTCAGACTGGAGGGAGGTGTACAGTGGTGTTCCCCAGGGGTCAGTGCTGGGACCACTGCTTTTCTTGATATATATTAATGACTTGGACTTGGGTGTACAGGGCACAATTTCAAAATTTGCAGATGACACAAAACTTGGAAGGGTAGTGAACAGTAAGGAGGATAGTGATAGACTTCAAGAGGATATAGACAGGCTGGTGGCATGGGCGGACACGTGGCAGATGAAGTTTAACGCAGAAGAATGTGAGGTGATGCATTTCGGTAGGAAGAACGAGGAGAGGCAATATAAACTAGAGGGCACAACTCTAAAAGGGGTACAGGAACAGAGAGATCTGGGGGTATATGTGCACAAATCGTTGAAGGTGGCAGGGCAGGTTGAGAAAGCGGTTAAAAAAGCATTCGGGGTCCTGGGCTTTATAAATAGAGGCATAGAGTACAAAAGCAAGGAAGTCATGATGAATCTTTATAAAACACTGGTTCGGCCACAACTGGAGTATTGTGTCCAGTTCTGGGCACCGCACTTTAGGAAGGATGCGAAGGCCTTAGAGAGGGTGCAGAGGAGATTTACTAGAATGATTCCAGGGATGAGGGACTTTAGTTTCGTGGATAGACTGGAGAAGCTGGGGTTGTTCTCCTTAGAACAGAGATGGTTGAGAGGAGATTTGATAGAGGTATTCAAAATCATGAAGGGTCTGGACAGGGTTAATAGAGAGAAACTGTTCCTATTGGCCGAAGGGCCAAGAACCAGAGGTCATAGATTTAAGGTGATTGGCAAAAGAACCAAAGGCGACATGAGGAAAAACTTTTTTACACAGCGAGTGGTTAGGATCTGGAATGCACTGCCCGAGGGGGTGGTGGAGGCAGATTCAATCATGGCCTTCAAAAGGGAACTGGATACGTACTTGAAACAAAAAATTGTGCAGGGCTACAGGGATAGGGCAGGGCAGTGGGACTAGCTGGATTGCTCACGCATAGAGCCGGCATGGACTTGATGGGCCGAATGGGCTGGCCTCAACAGTGCTGTAACCTTCCTATGATTCTATATGTTCCCACAAAGAAAAAGGTTGCGACTCCCAAATCTGGAGCCCCCTCGAAATCAAGGAGCATACAGGGTAGGATAAGACAAAAAAGGGAAGCTTACGTCAGATACCCAGAGCTCAAAACTGCAGGAAGCCTACAGGAGTATAGAAAGTGCAGGGGTGAAATTGAAAAGGAAATTAGGAAAGCAAAGAGAGGGCATGAAAACATATTGGCAAGTAAAATCGAGGAAAACCCAAAGATGTTCTATAAATACATAAGAAAGAGTAGAGCCTATTAGAGACCAAAAAGGTAATCCGTGTGTGGAGGTGGAAGATCCCCTCTAAATATTGACACACGCCGGGGATCCCCTCTAAATATTGACACACGCCGGGGATCCCCTCTAAATATTGACACACGCCGGGGATCCCCTCTAAATATTGACACACGCTGGGGATCCCCTCTAAATATTGACACACGCCGGGGATCCCCTCTAAATATTGACACACGCCGGGGATCCCCTCTAAATATTGACACACGCCGGGGATCCCCTCTAAATATTGACACACGCTGGGGATCCCCTCTAAATATTGACACACGCCGGGGATCCCCTCTAAATATTGACACACTCCTGGGATCCCCTCTAAATATTGACACACGCCGGGGATCCCCTCTAAATATTGACACACGCCGGGGATCCCCTCTAAATATTGACACACGCCGGGGATCCCCTCTAAATATTGACACACGCCGGGGATCCCCTCTAAATATTGACACACGCCGGGGATTCCCTCTAAATATTGACACACGCCGGGGATACCCTCTAAATATTGACACACGCCGGGGATCCCCTCTAAATATTGACACACGCCAGGGATCCCCTGTAAATATTGACACACTCCTGGGATCCCCTGTAAACACTGACACACTCCTGGGATCCCCTGTAAATATTGACACACTCAGGGGATCCCCTGTAAATATTGACACACTGAGGGGATCCCTGCAAGTATTGATACACTCAGGGGATCCCTGTAAATACTGATACACTCTGCGGATTCCTTGTAAATACTAATACGCTCTGGGGATTCCATGCAAATATTGATACGCTCGATATAATTGCAAGTTGTTGTTGTAATAAACATTACAAACTCAGGGCGGGCAACAAATCTTGAGGATGATCTAGATGTGTGCTTTGCAGCTCAGCACACAGTCCAGTAGGGTACCAAGTTTGCACACTCTTGGGTTAAGCTTGGGCAGGCATCCTGGAAGGGGCAAGGACGAGGAACATATGAATTGCTAGACGGAGAATAAAAAACAAGGTCCATCTAATTTGCCTTCTTCCAACCTGGTGACACGATACAATAATGTGGAGTTGTTGACTAATCATTGCAAACAATCCCTATCAATTAGTCCACAATAGCCCCAGAAATGGCATGAGGCAAACCCCAGGGGATGAAGAGCTTTAGGAACTGTAGGTCCAAAGTCATCTTTTTCCTCCCAAGCCTGCTACACTAAATTGGTCCATCCAGCCCACGTTGTTTTGATGCTACGCAGTCTCCCGGAGATTCAAGATGGCGTCCTGGATGCGCACGCACGCTTCTGGCGTCATCGGGTAAAGTAGGGGGAAGATGTGTTTGATCAGTGTGCAATGCTGATTTAAAGTAATAGACACCATTTTTGCTCTTAACGCTCCACCCAACGCACTGTCGTAACTGCGATTATCTGAACGTGTCTCAGAGTGCCTGGAGAATCCCCCCCACCTGTGCTATTCAAAAGGACCTTGCAGGATTTACAGGTTAGTGGCTGGGTTATTACTTCTGGCTGCTGTAACTGTTTTTGGAGGTCTCCTAGACTTGAATACTAGGACGAGGGATCATTGCCTAACATTTAGAGCAAGGACATGCAGGAGTGAAGTTAGGAAACGCTTCTACACCCAAAGGGTGGGAGAAGTTTGGAACGCTCTTCTGCAAACGGCAGTTGATGCTAGCTCAATTGTGAATTTTAAATTTGAGATTGATAGATTTCTGTGAAACAAGAGTATGAAGGGATATGGGGCTAAGGCAGATATACGGAGTTAGGTCACAGGTCCACCATGATCTCAATGAATGGCAGAACAGGCTCGAGGGGCTAAATGCCACTGCCACTTGCTGCCTCCTGTTATGCGCCACTTTCTCCTGCAAGAAAGCAGGATGTGTGCCTGGGTGATGTGCCTGTCATGGGTGAATAGCTGCCACTGTGAGTTGTGGGTGGGCGGCTTGCAACAGTGGTAATGTGTGAGGGTGAGAGGAAGCATCTGATTGGAAGAGTTGAGTACTGATGGAAAGAGTTTGTTGGTATGTGGGTGATGGGGGGTGATGGGGGGTGATGGGGGGTGATGGGGGGTGATGGGGGTGATGGGGGGTGATGGGGGGTGATGGGGGTGATGGGGGGTGATGGGGGGTGATGGGGGTGATGGGGGGTGATGGGGGGTGATGGGGGGTGATGGGGGGTGATGGGGGTGTAGTGCGTGGAGCAGTGGATGTGGCTCGTGGTTCAGTTGGGATGAGACACCACTTGACAGTTGACCTCACTCACTTTGACCACTCGTGTCAAAGCATTGAACTTCTTCCTGCACTGCATCCATGTTCATGGTGCTGTGAGCCTGGCATGGACTTTGTCCCCCGCTGCCTCCCACTGCTTTTTGGGCATATGTCTGGGGGGCCTCTTGCACCCCCCCCCCGCGGATATAGGATGTCCCTCCTTCTGTCCACCTCTTGCACCAAGGCCTCTAGTGCATCATCTGAGAACCTTGGTGCACGGACTCTCGCAGGCCTGATACCGACTCAGAACGGCAGATTGGTGCGGTCTGGTGTGCAATTGGAGGATGTGGGATTTAGTGGTGCGCAACCTTTATTCAATGTTTCAACATAACTCAACAGTTTGCAAATATAGGGATGTGACCTACATCTGTGTTTTGCATGTGCGATGTCTGATCATCGTTCAGACTCTGTGCAGACAGCAGACTGATATTTTTAGCAAATTACAGATACCGGCTACCTTTAAGAGATTTTTGCTGGCTGCCAGAAAGACAGCCTGCCTTTAAGAGATTCGGGCTCCCCCTGCTGGTGGAAGACGCGAATGTCACTGAATCCTCGCGGCAACGCAGGTTTTAAACGCTTGACTGAGGTGATTGCTGGGGCTGGACAAACGTCTCGTCCTGTTTGCAATGGAAGCACTGAGCGTAGGTTAATCGCGGATCGCGGTAACCGCGCCCGGTTTCAGGCCTTATCCAATTTAACCCCAATCATGTCTCAAATTGCTCATATACTGACCGTGGAGTTTCCGGCAAGGGCTGAACAGGACGGCCTTGGACTTGCCAGTAGCTGATCCACATCAGATCTATGGTTACAGTGAATGAAACTATCAGCCAGCACTAGGCTTCAGTATAAAGAGACAAAGAAGGTAACATATTAGAACCATAGAAAAGATACAGCACAGGAGGGGGCCATTCGGCCCATCGTGTCCGCGCCGGCTCGAAGAACAACCAGGTGCCCATTCTAATCCCACCTTCCAGCACCCGGTCCGTAGCCCTGCAGCTTACAGCACTTTAGGTGCAGGTCCAGGTACTTTTTAAAAGAGTTGAGGGTCCCTGCCTCTACCACCAATTCGCGCAGCGAATTCCATACACCCACCACCCTCTGGGTAAAAATGTTTTTCCTCATGTCCCCTCTAATCCTTCCGCCAATCAGCTTAAATCTATGTCCTCTAGTTCTTGAACTCTCCGCTAGGGGAAACAGGTACTTCCTGTCTACTCTATCTGGGCCCCTCATAATTTTGTACACCTCAATCAAGTCTCCCCTCAGCCTCCTCTGCTCCAAGGAAAACAACCCCAGCCTATCCAATCTCTCCTCATAGCTGCAATTTTCAAGCCCTGGCAACATTCTTGTAAATCTTCTCTGCACTCTCTCCAGAGCAATTACGTCCTTCCTGTAATGTGGTGACCAGAACTGCGCACAATACTCCAGCTGTGGCCTTACCAGCGTTTTATACAGTTCCATCATTACATCCCTGCTTTTGTATTCTATACCTCGGCTAATAACGGAGAGCATTCCCTTAGCAGGGCGATGGTACCCAAATCCAATGAGGCCGTGTTCTTGCTGTATTAGGTGTTGGTCACACCCCATCTGGAGCACTGTTGTCCCCTATCAAGGGCAATAAAAAGGGACAGTGAGCCAATGGAGGATGCAAAGAATCTGGATGGTAGGTGAGTGCATTTTAGCATCATTACAGAGAAGGGCTCGACACCAGGTGACATGAGTTACAAGTAAGAAAATTTGGAGTAAGAAGGTGTGAAAAATGAAAGATTTTCACCCTAAGGGTTAGAGTTGTGGAATTCATTACCAGGAAAGGACCATAAGAACATAAGCAATAGTAGCAGGAGTAGGCCATTCACCCCTGAAGCCTGCTTCGCCATTCAATAAGATCATGGCTGATCTTCGAACTCAACTCCATTCTCCCAGCCAAAACCTCTCAAAGGTAGCCAATACCTGTTATTTGCTAAAAATAACAGTCTGCTGTCTGCACGGAGTCTGAATGGCGATCAGACATCGCACATGGAAAACACAGATGTAAGTCCCATCCCTATGTTTACACACTGATGAGTTATGTTAAAACATTGAATAAAGGTTGTGCACCACTAAATCCCACATCCTCCAATTGCACGTCAAACCGCACCAATCTGCTGCTCTGAGTTGGTATCAGGCCTGCGAGAGTCCGTGCACCAAGGTTCTCAGATGATGCACTGGAGGCCTTGCTGCAAGAGGTGGACAGAAGGAGGGACATCCACCAGTGGGGGAGGGGGGGGCAAGAGGCCCTCCAGACATATGCCCAAAAGACATATGCAGGAAGAAGTTCAGTGTTTTGACACAAAAGTGGTCAAGGTGAGTGAGGTCAACTGTCAAGTGGCATCTCATCCCAACTGCTCCACTGGCCGCGCCCACTGCTCCACTGGCCGCGCCCACTGCTCCACTGGCCGCGCCCACTGCTCCATGAACTACACCCCCCATCACCCACATACCAACAAGCTCTTTCCATCAGTACTCAACTCTCCAATCAGATGCTTCCTCTCACCGTTACACCTTACCACTGTTGCAAGCTGCACACCGACAACTCACAGGCCACACACACTGGCAGCTACTCAACCATGACAGGCACATCACCCAGACACACGTCCCGATTTCTTGCAGGAGAAGGTGGTGCATAACAGAAGACAGCAAGTGGTAGTGGCATTTAGCCCCTCGAGCCTGTTCTGCCATTCAATAAGATTATGGCTGATGTGTGACCTAACCCTATATTCCCTAATACCTTTAGTTCACAGAAATCTATCATAGAAAGGTTACACCACGGAAGGAGGCCATTCGGCCCATCGAGTCCGCACCAGCTCTATGCAAGAGCAATCCAGCTAGTCCCACTCCCCCACCCTATCCCTGTACCCCTGCAAATTTTTTCCTTTCAAGTACTTATCCGGTTCCCTTTTGAAGGCCATGATTGAATCTGCCTCCACCACCCCCTCGGGCCGTGCATTCCAGATCCTAACCACTCGCTGTGTAAAAAGGTTTTTCCTCATGTCACCTTTGGTTCTTTTGCCAATCACCTTAAATCTATGTCCTCTGGTTCTTGACCCTTCCACCAATGGGAACAGTTTCTCTCTATCTACTCTGTCTAGATCCTTCATGATTTTGAATACCTCGATCAAATCTCCTCGCAACCTTCTCTGTTCCAAGGAGAACAACCCCAGCTTCTCCAGTCTATCCACATAAAGGCCCTCATCCCTGGAATCATTCTAGTAAATCTCTTCTGCACCCTCTCTAAGGCCGTCACATCTTTCCTAAATTGCGGTGCCCAGAACTGGACACAATACTCCAGTTGTGGCTGAACCAGTGTTTTATAAAGGTTCATCATGACTTCCTTACTTTTGTACTCTATGCCTCTATTTATAAAGCCCAGGATCCCATTTGCTTTTTTAACTGCTTTCTCAACCTGCCCTGCCACCTTCGACGATTTGTGCACATATACCCCCAGATCTCTCTGTTCCTGTACCCCTTTTAGAACTGTGCCCTCTAGTTTATATTGCCTCTCCTCATTCTCCCTACCAAAATGTATCACTTTGCATTTTTCTGCATTAAATTTCATCTGCCACATGTCCGCCCATTCCACCAGCCTGTCTATATCCTCTTGAAGTCTATCACTATCCTCCTCACTGTTCACTACACTTCCAAGTTTTGTGACATCTGCAGATTTTGAAATTGTGCCCTGTACACCCAAGTCCAAGTCATTAATATATATCAAGAAAAGCAGTGGTCCCAGCACTGACCCCTGGGGAACACCACTGTACACCTCCCTCCAGTCCGAAAAACAATCGTTCACCACTACTTTCTGTTTCCTGTCCCTTAGCCAATTCTGTATCCATGTTGCTACTGCCCCCTTTATTCCGTGGGCCGCAATCTTGATGATAAGCCATCTGAGTGGGACTTTATCAAACGCTTTTTGAAAGTCCATATACACCACATCAGCTGCATTGCCCTCATCGACCCTCTCTGTTACCTCATCAAAAAACTCTATCAGGTTAGTTAAACACGATTTGCCTTTAACAAATCCATGCTGGCTTTCCCTGATCAATCCACACTTGTCCAAGTGACTGTTAATTCTGTCCTGGATTATCGTTTCTAAAAGTTTCCCCACCACCGAGGTTAAACTGACTGGCCTGTAGTTGCTGGGTTTATCCTTACACCCTTTTTTGAACAAAGGTGTAATATTTGCAATTCTCCAGTCCTCTGGCACCACCCCCCATATTTACGGATGTTTGGAAGATTATGGCCAGTACCTCTGCAATTTCCACCCTTATTTCCTTCAGCAACCTAGGGTGCATCCCATCCGGACCGGGTGACTTATCTATTTTAAGTACAGCTAGCCTTTCAAGTACCTCATCTTTATCAATTTTTAGCCCATCCAGTATCTCAACTATATCTTTCTTTACTGAAACTCTGGCAAAGACAGATGCAAAGTACTCATTTAGTACCTCGGCCATCCCCTCTGCCTCCATGAGTAGATCTGATTTATGGTCCCTAATCGGCCCCACCCCTCCTCTTACTACCCGTTTACTGTTTACATGCCTGTATAAGACTTTTGGATTCCCTTTTATGTTGGTCACCAGTCTATTCTCACACTCTCTCTTTGCCCCTCTTATTTCCTTTTTCACTTCCCCTCTGAACTTTCAATATTCTGCCTGGTTCTCACTTGTGTTATCAACCTGACATCTGTCATACGCCCCTTCTTTCCGCTTCATCTTACTCACTATCTCTTTTGTCATCCAGGGAGCTCTGGCTTTAGTTGCCCTACCTTTCTGCCTCGAGGGAATGTGCCCCGACTGTACCCGAACCATCTCCTCCTTAAGGCCGCCCACTGTTCAATTATAGTTTTGCCTGCATATCTTTGATTCCAATTTACCCAGGCTGGATCTGTTCTCATCCCATTGAAATTGGCCCTCCTCCAATTGAGTATTTTTACTTTAGAGTGGTCCGTGTCCTTTTCCATAGCTATTTTAAACCTTATGATACTATGATCGCTGTTCCCTAAATGCTCTCCCACTGACACTTGCTCCACTTGGCCCACCTCATTCCCCAGAACCAGATCCAGCAATGCCTCCTTCCTCGTTGGGCCGGAAACGTACTGGTCAAGAAAGTTCTCCTGAACACATTTCAAAAATTCCTCCCACTCTGTGCCCCTTATTATTATTATTATCCCAGTCTATATTAGGATAGTTGTAGTCCCCAGTTATCACTACTCTATGGCTTTTGCATCTCTCTGTAATTTCCCTGCAAATTTGTTCCATTATATCCTTCCCACTAGTTGGTGGCCTACAGAATACACCCAGTAGTGTAATGGCACGTCTATTGTTTCTTAACTCTAACCAAATAGATTCTGTCCTTGACCCCTCCAGGACACCCGCTCTCTCCAGCACTGCAATATTCTCCTTAATCAATGCTGCCACCACCACCCCCCCCCCCCCCCCCCACCTTCTTTCCTGAACACCTTGTACCTTGTATCCAGGAATATTTAGGACCCAATCCTGCCCTTTTTTGAGCCAGGTCTCTGTTATCGCCACGACATCATATTCCCATGTGGCTATTTGCGCCTGCAGCTCACCAACCTTGTTTACCACTCTTCGTGCGTTTACACACACGCACTGCAAACCAATCTTAGACTTTCTTGTACTCTCTCTTAGTCTGGTCCCACCTAATACCGTTCTATTTCTTGCTCTAGTGCTATCTTTCTCTCCCGATCCTTTGAGCCCCTTGTTTCTCCTTTCCAATGCTACATCCTGGTGCCCATCCCCCTGCCAAATTAGATTTAAAATTCACAATTGAGCTAGCATCAACTGCCGTTTGCAGAAGAGCGTTCCAAACTTCTCCCACCCTTTGCACGTAGAAGTGTATCCTAACTTCACTCCTGCATGTCCTGACTCTAAATGTTAGGCTATGTCCCCATGTCCTAGTATTCAAGTCTAGGTGACCTCCAAAAACCAGTTACAACAGCCAAAAAGTAATAATCCAGCAACTAACCTGTAAATCTTGCATGGTCCCTTTAAATAGGGGTGGGGGGGGGGGGTCCTCCAGGCACTCTAAGACATGTTCAGATGGTCGCGGATAAGACTGTGCGTTAAGTCCCAAAATGGTATCTTTCACTTTAAATCAGCGTTGCACGTTACAAGCTGCCGGTGTTTGTTATCTGTGTGTGTGCGATAAACCCTTTACCAAGATGGCATCCAGCAGACATCACGCTAGGAGCTTGGATGTCCAGACCACCGCGTAGTGCTGAAACAACGGGCAGTGTACAGCCCAATTCCTAGCCCTTTGTGTCCTCCTCACAGCTCACTTTCCCACCGAGCTTTGTAAACACCGACCATGATGTGGAGAAAATGGTGGACGACAGAAGAATATTGCAGACATGTGGAGGTCAGGATCGTGCCCGCATCAAGACGTTCAGGGCTGTGATGGATCAGCAGCACAGCAGCAGGTCACAGTTATGGTTACTGCTCCCTCTGGTTTGCTGCAGCCTTCACCAGCGCAGCTCCTGTGTGGGATTTGGTGCAACAGAGGAGGTTTAAATCAGAAGGGGAAGACTCAATAGTACCAACAAAAATATAGACCAGAAAGGATTGAGGCCACAGAAACAACAAATGATGGGAAAGAACCCAGTGATACAGAAGGATCAAGGGGTCTCCAATCTGCGGGGAGGCACACGGCTGCTGTGCATGCAGCTCTAACACTGGCTTTTATTGTGAGACATTCTTGTAGAGCTCCAGTGATCTATTCAACAGAGGAACTTTCTACAAAGTGCCTGCAATGACTGTTAACCAGCAGCTGACCAGCTCCATTACCGTTATTATGCTCAGAACTTCTTCACACGGATGAATTTCTCAACTGCTGGGAGAACCCTGACTTTCCTCCCACACCAGAAATCCCATGGGATTCAGGTGCAGATTCCACATGCACTCACTCCATGAACAAGTGGGTTTCGGACCTTACACCAGCAAACTGCTGCAGTTAGACTGTCGTCTGAAAGAGTAAATACCAAATCCACTGCAGCATTTATCATAAAATCATAGAATAATACAGCACAGAAGGAGGCCATTCAGCCCATCGTGCCTGTGCCGGCTCTTTTAAAGAACTATCCAATTAGTCCCACTCTCCTGCCCTTTCCCCACAGCCCTCCAAATTTTTCCCTTCATTTAAGAGGATTTGGGTCAATGCACTGCACTAAGGAGCAGACAGAAGATCGGATCCTGAAATCGCAGTGAGCTGACTGGCATTAGTGGATTCCTTATTGTGACATTCATCATTTACAGTGACTGATTTGGTAAACATGGGCATATTTTCGATCCTGGATGGGTAAAGGGTAAATAACAGGAGCTGTCGTAGCCGATTGATGTAATGCACTTTCACCGTTAAGAGTGTGGGCCTAGATTACGGGCTCAAGTACTGAAGTGGGACTTGAACCCACAACCTTCTGACTCAGAGGGGAGAGTGAGAGGCCAAGTCACTGAATATATTTAAGAAGGAACTAGATAGATTTCTAGACAAAGAAGGCATCAAGGGGTATGGGGAGAGAGCGGGAATATGGTATTGAGCTAGAGGATCAGCCTGATCATATTGAAACATAGAAAATTGGAGCAGGAGTAGGCCATTCGGCCCTTAGAGCCTTCTCCGCCATTCAATTTTACATACAATCAGGCCATTCGGCCCAACAGATCCACACCGGTGTTTATGCTCCACATGGGCCTCCTCCCACCCTTCTTCATCTAACCCCATCAACATATCCTTCTATTCCGTTCTCCCCATGTGTTTATCGAGCTTCCCCTTAAGTGCATCTATCCTATTCGCCTCAACTACTCCTTGTGGGAGCGAGTTCCACATTCTCACCACTCTCTGGGTAAAGAAGTTTCTCCTGAATTCCCTATTGGATTTATTAGCGACTATCTTATATTTATGGCCCCAAGTTCTGGTTTCCCCATAAGGGGAAACACCTTCTCTATGTCGACCCTATCAAACCCTTTCATAATCTTAAAGACCTCGATCCGGTCGCCCCTCAGTCTTCTCTTTTCTAGAGGAAAGAGCCCCAAGCTTGTTCAATCTTTCCTGATATGTATAACCTCTCAGTTCTGATATCATCCTAGCAAATCTTTTTGTACCTTCTCCAGTGCCTCTATATCCTTTTTATAACATGGAGACCAGAGCTGTTCACAGTACTCCAAGTGTGGTCTAACCAAGGTTCTGTACAAGTTTAGCATAACTTCTCTGCTTTTCAATTCTATCCCTCTAGAAGTTTTGTTTGCTTTTTTTTTAAATGGCATTATTAACCTGCGTCGCTACTTTTAGTGATTTGTGTATCTGTACCCCCAGATCCCTCTGCTGCTCTACCCCATATAAAACTCTTATTTTCCAAGGAGTATGTAGCTTCCTTATTCTTCCTGCTAAAATGTACCACCTCACACTTACCTATATTGAAATTAATTTGCCAATTACACGCCCATTCTGGTTTATTAATGTCTTCCTGTGTTTTGTCGCAGTCCTCCTCAATATTAACTATACCCCCAATTTGGTATCGTCCGCAAATTTTGAAATTGTACTTCCAATTCCCAAGTTAAAGTCATTTATGTAAATGGTGAACAGTGGTCCCAGCACCGATCCTTGTGGAACACCACTTCCCACCTTTTGCCAGTCTGAGTAACTACCTTTAACCCCTACTCTCTGTATTCTGTTTTGTAGCCAGCTTGCTATCCATTCTGCTACCTATCCCCTGACCTTAATTATGAGTCTACTATGCGGTACCTTATCAAAGGCCTGTTGAAAATCCAAATATATTACATCTACTACATTACCCTTGTCTACCCTTTCTGTTACTTCTTCAAAGAATTCAATAAGTTTGGTCAAGCCTGACCTTCCCTTCTGAAATCCGTGCTGACTATTCTTTATTATATTTTCGTTCTCTAGATGTTTTTCTATTACATCTTTGAGTAAAGATTCCATTATCTTTCCTACCACCGACGTTAAGCTGACTGGTCTATAGTTCCCTGGACTTGTTCTATCTCCTTTTTTAAATATAGGAATCGCATTAACTGTCCGCCAGTCTTCTGGCACCAATCCCTTTTCTAATGAATTTATATATATATGTCATGGTGCCTCTGCTATCTCTTCCCTAGCTTCATTTAATATGCACGGATGCAAATTTGCAGATGACACCAAATTGGGGGGTATAGTTAATATTGAGGAGGACTGCGACAAAACACAGGAAGACATTAATAAACCAGAATGGGCGTGTAATTGGCAAATGAATTTCAATATAGGTAAGTGTGAGATGGTACATTTTAGCAGGAAGAATAAGTTTGATTAGTTTATCAATTATCTCCCCCCTTTCTATCTTAAATGTCTTTATATCCTTTTTGATCTCTTCTTCTAATGTCGTGCCCACCTTATTTGTCTCTCTGGTAAATACTGAGGCAAAGTAATTATTTAATATTTCTGCCATTTCACTGTCATTACCTGTGAGTTTATTGTGTGTATCCCTTAGAGGCCCTATCCCTATCCTGATTTTTCTTTTGTTATTTGTGTCTGTAGAATACTTTACTTTTTTTTTGTATTCCTTGATAATTTAATTTCATAGTTTCTCTTTGCCTTCCTAATTGCTTTTTTTCAAACTTCTTTCCTAACCTTTTCTTATTCCCGTTTGTCATCCTCTCCTTTATTGTCTGTATTCAGTGTGTGCCTTTTTCTTTAGTTTCAATTTTGCCCTTATTTCTTTATTCATCCATGGTGTTTGTTCTTGCTTTTTAGTGGGATATATTTCTCCTGGATTCTCTTGATCAATGTTTTAAATGTTTCCCACTGCTGTTCTATTTCTTCGTTTGTCCATAAATTTTTCCAGTTTATTTTCCCTTGTTCCATTCTCATCCCCTTAAAATCAGCTTTCTCCAATTTATTATTTTGGTCTTTGTCTTACTTATGTCCTTCGCAATCTTAAAGTTAAAGCTCATTATGTTGTGATCGCTATTGTCTAGATGTTCCCCTACGTTTACTTCTCTTATCTATTCTGGTTCATTTCCCATTACTAGATCCAGCAGTGCTTCCTCCCTTGTTGGGCTTTTTACATACTGGGTAAAAAAGGAGTCCTGTTCACACGGTAAAAACTCCTTTCCCTGTACCCCTTTATCTACCTCTTCCTGCCAATTTATTTGTGGGTAGTTAAATTCTCCCATGATTATTATTCTATGTCCTTTACTCATTTCACATATTTGCTTACATATTTCTTCCTCCACCTCCTTTCCACTATTAGGTGGTCTGTAGTATACCCCTATTAGCGTGATCAATCTCTTCTATCTTTATTTCAATCCATATGGATTCTGTTTCTATCCTTCTGTTCGTTAGGTCCCTTTTTTCCACTGCCAGTATGTTATCTCTAATTAGTACAGCTACTCCACCCCCTTCCTTCCCTATCCATTCTGATTGTGTTATAACCTGCAATATTTTGTTGCCAGTCCTGTTCTTTATGTAGCCATGTTTCAGTTATTCAGACTACATCTGGTTCCTTGCTACGGATTATTGTCTCCAGTTCCCCTGTTTTATTTTGGATGCTGTGTACATTGCTGTCCAGGCAGTTTAATTCATCTTTGATATTTGTTCCTTTTACTTTATTTTTAACAGTCTTTTTATATTTCTATTTTATAACTGTATTTGTTCCTTGATTGTTTATGTTACCTTTACACTCATCTTCTGTTTCTTTTACCTCCCCCTATCTTGCTAGTTTAAAGCCTTTATCCACTGCCCTATTTGTCCTTCCCGCTAGGACTCTGGTCCCATTCCGGTTCAGGTGGAGCCCGTCCCGGCGGTGCGGCTCCTTCCCGTCCCGGCTCCTTCCCGTCCCGGCGGTGCGGCTCCTTCCCGTCCCGGCTCCTTCCCGTCCCGGCTCCTTCCCGTCCCGGCTCCTTCCCGTCCCGGCGGTGCGGCTCCTTCCCGTCCCGGCTCCTTCCCGTCCCCGGCGGTGCGGCTCCTTCCCGTCCCGGCTCCTTCCCGTCCCGGCGGTGCGGCTCCTTCCCGTCCCGGCTCCTTCCCATCCCAGTACTGGTGCCAGTGTCCCATAAAATGGAACTGATGTTTCCCACACCAGTCTTTCAGCCGTGCATTCACCTTCCTGAGCTGCCTATCCCTATGCCAATCAGTATGTGGCTTGGATAGTAATCCTGAGATTACCACCCATCAGGTCCTGCTTTATAATTTAGTTCCTAGCTTCTGATATTCCCTTAGCAGAACTTCTTCCTTATGTCATTGGTGCCGACATGGACCATGACAACTGGATCCTCCCCTCCCTTTCCAAGTTCCTCTCCAGTTGCTCCGAGATATCCTTTACTCTTGCACCAGGTAGGCCACACACCCTCCTGGACTCTCAGTTGTGACCCGCAGAGGACACTATCTTTCCACCTGATTATAGAATCCCCTATGACTTCTATTCTGATCCTTCCCCCCCCCCCCACCTTGAACTACCTCATGCCCTGCGATGCCCCTGGTTAACATTCTGGGCATGCTCCCTGCAGCCTTCATCCTTATTGTCACAGATATCAAGTACCTCGTTACCTATTGGATAGGACCAGTGTCCGAGGGACATCCTTCTCTACCTCTCCTATGTTCCCCTTACCCTGCTGACTAACGGTCACACTCAGCCCTTCCTGTACCTGTGCTTTCCTCTGAGGTGTGACTGTACTCTGGAGAAAACTATCCAGATATTCCTCCCCTCCCTTATGTGTTGGAGTGTCTGTAACTCACACTCCAGCTCAAAGACTCTGAGCCAGAGTCATTTACTACAGATGTGGCAAATCTGGGACAGTCTCGCAGTCCACAAATTCCCACATATTACAGTCCCGACACACAGCCTGTACTGCCATTTCTAGTTTTTATTTATTTATTTATCAGCATTGTTATTTCTGGACTAATAGAATCATTTGAGATCTAGATTTGATTTAGTAAATGGATTTAGCTGGATTTCAAAATAATTAGTAATTACTTAGTCTTTTAATTATGTATTTTTTTAAGTTTTAAAAGTTGATCGATTAGTTTATAGTTTCTTGGTTTAAATGACTCAGCACCTCCTTCCCACTCTGCACCTAATTCTCACACTCACCAAATTCCCACTTAAAAGTCCTCACTCTGTTAGCAATTCATTTCATGAGAAGTTCACTTTCTGTGCTCAAGCTATAAATGTGATATTATTAGATAACTCAAAACGATCATAACACTAACTATCATAGATTACGCAGAATTACATAGAACGTACAGCACAGAAACAGGCCATTCGGCCCAATGGATCCATGCCGGTGTTTATGCTCCACACGAGTCTCCTCCTTTCCTACTTCATCTAACCCGATCAGCATATCCTTCTATTCCTTTCTCCTTCATATGTTTATTGAGCTTCCCCTTAAATGCATCTATGCTATTTGCCTCAACTACTCCTTGTGGGAGCGAGTTCCACATTCCAACCACTCTCTGGGTAAAGTAGTTTCTCCTGAATTCCCTATTGGATTTATTAGTGACGATTTAATCCCGAATCCCCCAGAATCAACATCCTGGGGGTAACCATTGATTAGAAACTTAACTGGACCAGCCACATAAATACTGTGGCTACAAGAGCAGGTCAGAGGCTGGGTATTCTGCAGCGAGTGACTCACCCCCTGACTCCCCAAAGCCTTTCCACCATCTACAAGGCACAAGTCAGGAGTGTGATGGAATACTCTCCACTTGCCTGGATCAGTGCAGCTCCAACAACACTCAAGAAGCTCGACACCATCCAGGACAAAGCAGCCTGCTTGATTAACACCCACCACCCTAAACATTCACTCCCTTCACCACCGGCGCACAGTGGCTGCAGTGTGTGTACCATCCACAGGATGCACTGCAGCACAACTCGCCAAGGCTTCTTCGACAGCACCTCCCAAACCCGCGACCTCTACCACCTAGAAGGACAAGGGCAGCAGGCACATGGGAACAACACCACCTGCACTTTCCCCTCCAAGTCACACACCATCCTGACTTGGAAATATATCGCCGTTCCTTCATTGTCGCTGGTATCAAAATCCTGGAACTCCCTTCCGAACAGCACTGCTGTGGGAGAACCTTCCACCACACGGACTGCAGCGGTTCAAGAAGGCGGCTCACCACCACCTCTCAAGGACAATTAGTGATGGGCAATAAATGCTGGCCTTGCCAGCGATGCCCACATCCTATGAACGAATTTTTAAAATCTTATATTTATAGCCCCTAGTTCTGTTCTCCATCGCAAGTGGAAACATCTTCTCTACGTCTACTCTAACAAAGCCTTTCATGATCTTTTCTGAGTTCCCCCCCTCCCCCGTCCCCCCCCGTCCCCGCTCCCCCGCCCCGCTCCCCGCCCGGGGCTCCCCCGCCCCGCTCCCGCTCCCCACCGGGGCTCCCCGCTCCCGCCGCCCCCGCTCCCCCGCCCGGGGCTCCCCCGCCCGCTCCCCCCGCCCGGGGCTCCCCCCCGCTCCCGCTCCCCCGCCCGGGGCTCCCCCGCCCCGCTCCCGCCGCCGGGCTCCCCCGCCCCGCTCCGCCGTCTCCCACCCGGGCTCCCCGCTCCCGCTCCCCCCCGCCCGGGGCTCCCCCCTCCCGCTCACTCCCGCCCGGGGCTCCCCCCGTCCCGCTCCCCCGCCCGGGGCTCCCCCCTCCCCCGTCCCGCTCCCCGCCCGGGGCTCCCCCCTCCCGCTCCCCCCCTCCCGCTCCCCGCCCGGGGCTCCCCCCTCCCCCTCCCCCGTCCCGCTCCCCGCCCGGAGCTCCCCCCTCCCCCGCCGCTCCCCGCTCCGGGGCTCCCCCCTCCCGCTCCCCGCCCCGGGGGCTCCCCCCCTCCCCGCTCCCCCCGTCCCGCTCCCCGCCCGGGGATCCCCCCTCCCGCTCCCCGCCCGGGGCTCCCCCCTCCCCCGCTCCCCCATCCCGCTCCCCGCCCGGGGCTCCCCCCCTATCCCCGCCCTGGGCTCCCCCCTCCCGCTCCCCACTCCCGCCCAGGGCTCCCCCCTCCCGTTCCCCGTCCCGCTCCCCGCCCGGGGCTCCCCCCTCCCGCTCCGCACTCCCGCCCGGGGCTCCCCCCTCCCGCTCCCCCGCCCGGGCTCCCCCCCTCCCGCTCCCCCGTCCCGCTCCCCGCCCGGGGCTCCCCCGTCCCGCTCCCCGCCCGGGCTCCCCCCTCCCGCTCCCCGCCCGGGGCTCCCCCCTCCCGCTCCCCCCGTCCCGCTCCCCGCCCGGGGCTCCCCCCTCCCGCTCCCCGCCCTGGGCTCCCCCCTCCCGCTCCCCACTCCCGCCCAGGGCTCCCCGTTCCCCGTCCCGCTCCCCGCCCGGGGCTCCCCCCTCCCGCTCCGCACTCCCGCCCGGGGCTCCCCCCTCCCGCTCCCCCGCCCGGGGCTCCCCCCCTCCCGCTCCCCCGTCCCGCTCCCCGCCCGGGGCTCCCCCGTCCCGCTCCCCGCCCGGGGCTCCCCCTCCCGCTCCCCGCCCGGGGCTCCCCCCTCCCGCTCCCCGCCCGGGGCTCCCCCCTCCCGCTCCCCCGTCCCGCTCCCCGCCCGGGGCTCCCCCCCTCCCGCTCCCCCGTCCCGCTCCCCGCCCGGGGCTCCCCCCTCCCGCTCCCCCGTCCCGCTCCCCGCCCGGGGCTCCCCCCTCCCGCTCCCCCCTCCCGCTCCCCGCCCGGGGCTCCTCCATCCTGCGGGCTCCCCGCCCGGGGCTCCCCCGCCCCGCTCCCCGCCCGGGGCACCCCCCTCCCGCTCCCCCCGTCCTGCTCCCCGCCCGGGGCTCCCCCTCCCGCTCCCCACTCCCGCCCGGGGCTCCCCCCTCCCACTCCCCCATCCCGCTCCCCGCCCGGGGCTCCCCCGCCCCGCTCCCCGCCCGGGGCTCCCCCCGCCCCGCTCCCGCTCCCCACCCGGGGCTCCCCCGCCCCGCTCCCGCTCCCCGCCCGCTCCCCGCCCAGGGCTCCCCCGTCCTTCGGGCTCCCCGCCCGGGGCTCCCCCGTCCTTCGGGCTCCCCGCCCGGGGCTCCCCCGTCCTTCGGGCTCCCCGCCCGGGGCTCCCTACTGGTCCCTTCCCAGGACTCCATGATTAGGAGGATCAAATA
>NC_090339.1:65983184-66050027 GCF_035084215.1 Heptranchias perlo | reverse complement strand
TCCCCCTCTAGACCCCCCTCTTTAAACCCCCTTCTCCTCACTCCCCCCTTTAAACCCTCCTCACCCCCTTTCCTCACTCCCCCCTCTTTAAACCCCCCTCCTCACTCCTCCCCTCCCCGCTCCCCCGCCCCCCCCCCCCAGTTGTAGGCTGTGCCCTCTTGTATAATCTGTGACTGTTACAAAGGCCTTCAGGGTCCTGATTTCTGTACAATCACCCCAAGCCTTCTCTCCTCCAGTGTGAACATTCCCAGCTCCTGCAGCCTCTCCCCATAACTCGGGTGCCTGATCCAGGCTATCCGTTTATTTGCCTCTCCAAAGATGCATTGACCAGTTCCTTTGGGGAGGAGCAGACCATCGCTCCTTTCTAAAATCCCTGTAACGAGGAGCCACATCGAAGATCAGCTGCTTGGAAAATGCTCGACTTGCACCTGGAGATGGTTTTTGAAAGTGGCCTCAGATTTAGGAACATAGGAACAGAAGGAGGCCATTCAGCCTCTCGAGCCTGTCCTGCCATTCAATTAGATAATGGCTAATTTCTTGTAATTCTTCAAAGGCACGGTGTCTTAATGACTCTGCCAAGTCGAGGGAACCACTTACCCCCGATAGTCCCGCTGTCAGTTCTCCTTCATCCAGCTACAATCTGGGCCTCACTATCTCCTTTGAATCTATTGGCTTCACTAAAGCTCTTCTAGTGCAGCCAAATGCTTCACTCTCTATAAACCCCAAGTCTGTCCCCGTTTTGAATTCTGCTCCCTTCTCTGGGAAGACAAGGTCTCTCTCCTAGACAGAATAGGGGTAAAAGCTGGTCATCCGAAAGGTGATCCTTTTTCATCGTGCAACCTTTATTATCTCTATTTTGTCTGAACTACTCTGGTCAGTGCTTCTCTGAGCATCTCTCTGGAGCCTGATGGTGAAGGACCTCCCGTGCTGTCAGCGCACGTCGTAAAATCACGGTCAGTACTGAGGGAGCGCCGCACTGTCGGAGGGTCAGTGCTGAGGGAGCGCCGCACTGTCGGAGGGTCAGTGCTGAGGGAGCGCCGCACTGTCGGAGGGTCAGTACTGAGGGAGTGCCGCACTGTCAGAGGGTCAGTACTGAGGGAGTGCCGCACTGTCGGAGGGTCAGTACTGAGGGAGTGCCGCACTGTCGGAGGGTCAGTACTGAGGGAGTGCCGCACTGTCGGAGGGTCAGTACTGAGGGAGTGCCGCACTGTCGGAGGGTCAGTACTGAGGGAGTGCCGCACTGTCGGAGGGTCAGTACTGAGGGAGCGCTGTACTGAGGGAGCGCTGCACTGTCGATGGGTCAGTACTGAGGGAGTGCCGCACTGTCGGAGGGTCAGTACTGAGGGAGTGCCGCACTGTCGGAGGGTCAGTACTGAGGGAGTGCCGCACTGTCGGAGGGTCAGTACTGAGGGAGTGCCGCACTGTCGATGGGTCAGTACTGAGGGAGTGCCGCACTGTCGGAGGGTCAGTACTGAGGGAGCGCTGTACTGAGGGAGCGCTGCACTGTCGATGGGTCAGTACTGAGGGAGCGCTACGTTGTCAGAGGTTCAGTAGAGGGAGGGCTGCACGGCCGGAACGTCATTACTGAGGGAGTGTTGCATTTCTGAGGTGCTGTCCTTTGGAATGAGGGCCCCCATCTGCCCTCTCAGGTGGATGTAAAAGATCCCATGGCACTAATTGGTAGAAAAGCAGGACGTTTTCATGGTGGAAAAGCAAAATCCTGCAGATGTTAGAAATCTGAACTATAAACAGAAAATGCAGGAAACACTCAACAGGTCAGGTAGCATCTTATTTCCAGAGTAAAGTTGAATGTTGCGTTTACTGGGTAATAATGCGAGAAAATACAATCATACAAAAAAGACTTGTACACTTAATTTACTTGCTGTTCGTTAGTGTTTGTTTAACTTTGAGTACTCTGATTTTACTGTATTTCTATATTTTTTGATGTGCTGGATGGGTAACGAGAGAAAGTGTTGCAGATAGCAGCAGGTGTTGTCTCCAGTGCAGCTGAAAGAGGTAAAGAGTACAAACTGGATTTACAGCAAATACTGCGGAACATGAATAGTGGAACTGAGCATCAGTTTGTTCCACCGAGATTTTTTATACCAGGGATAGTGACCTGGTCTTTTCCCAACCAGCCTCTAACAAGTGCTGAAATATATTAATTAGTTCTTATTGGTCGAGATTGCCACGTCGTTTCTGAAAGATGTATTATGATTTGAAAAATGGGACTCCATCGTGCAGGGGATGAGCATGTTGCTGTGTGAGCTAATCAGCACATTTAAATTGTATGATCATTGGGTAAAAACTTGATGTTTCTGCAAGCAAAGTGAATAATGCTACATTATTTGTCCTTTCAATATTACAGACTATGAGAAAACAGAGAAATGAAATCACAGTTGAATTAAGAAAGGTGAGTATCAGAGCCTCAGTTACTTCCTTAGCTTCCCACAGGATCTGCCTTAAGGTTTCAGTAATTTCTTTAGTCCCACCTTTTTGAGCAATGCCCCCACTAACTGTTCGACACTCACCTCTGGTGCTTCTAAAATCACAACATCCACCTCCTCTGTGCAAACTGTAGCCACGTATTTATTGGTATGTATTCCATTCCCTTATTCTCTGTTACAAGCTTACCTCCTTCATCACTTTGTGACCCTATCCTTACTGTAACTATCTTCTTACTAATGAAAGTAGAATTTTTGTTGTTGCCCTTTGTTTTTTTGCTAACTTTTCTCTCCTACTGCCTCTTAATCTCTCAAATTTCCTGCAAGCATTGGCTGAGTCCAACTAGTCCTTGGGCAGTTATCCTCTGCTCTTCTGCCAGGCTGAACTTCCCAGTGACAATCAGAGCTCATGGGCACGTTTAGTGTTTCACAGAGTAAAAGCTCAGAAGCTGAGTAGACTGAACTTTAGTGAGAGTAAAGACATTCAGCCAGCTCTGCAGTTTTTTTTTATTCGTTCATGGGATGTGGGCGTTGCTGGCAAGGCCGGCATTTATTGCCCATCCCTAATTGCCCTTGAGAAAGTGGTGGTGAGCTGCCTTCTTGAACCGCTGCAGTCCGTGTGGTGACGGTTCTCCCACAGTGCTGTTAGGAAGGGAGTTCCAGGATTTTGACCCAGTGACGATGAAGGAACGGCGATATATTTCTAAGTCGGGACGGTGTGTGACTTGGAGGGGAACGTGCAGGTGGTGTTGTTCCCATGTGCCTGCTGCCCTTGTCCTTCTAGGTAGTAGAGGTCGTGGGTTTGGGAGGTGCTGTTGAAGAAGCCTTGGCGAGTTGCTGCAGTGCATCCTGTGGATGGTACACACTGCAGCCACTGTGTGCCGATGGTGAAGGGAGTGAATGTTTAGGGTGGTGGATGGGGTGCCAATCAAGCGGGCTGCTTTGTCCTGGATGGTGTCGAGCTTCTTGAGTGTTGTTGGAGCTGCACTCATCCAGGCAAGTGGAGAGTATTCCATCACACTCCTGACTTGTGCCTTGTAGATGGTGGAAAGGCTTTGGGGAGTCAGGAGGTGAGTCACTCGCCGCAGAATACCCAGCCTCTGACCTGCTCTCGTAGCCACAGTATTTATATGGCTGGTCCAGTTAAGTTTCTGGTCAATGGTGACCCCCAGGATGTTGATGGTGGGGGATTCGGCAATGGTAATGCCGTTGAATATCAAGGGGAGGTGGTTAGATTCTCTCTTATTGGAGATGGTCATTGCCTGGCACTTGTCTGGGGCGAATGTTACTTGCCACTTATGAGCCCAAGCCTGGATGTTGTCCAGGTCTTGCTGCATGCAGGCTCGGACTGCTTCATTATCTGAGGGGTTACGAATAGAACTGAACTCTGTGCAATCATCAGCGAACATCCCCATTTCTGACCTTATGATGGAGGGAAGGTCATTGATGAAGCAGCTGAAGATGGTTTAGCCTAGGACACTGCCCTGAGGAACTCCTGCTGCAATGTCCTGGGGCTGAGATGATTGGCCTCCAACAACCACTACCATCTTCCTTTGTGCTAGGTATGACTCCAGCCACTGGAGAGTTTTCCCCCTGATTCCCATTGACTTCAATTTTACTAGGGCTCCTTGGTGCCACACTCGGTCAAATGCTGCCTTGATGTCAAGGGCAGTCACTCTCGCCTCACCTCATTATGCTAACTTATGCTAAACCTTTATAAAATACTGGTTAGGCTTCAGCTGGAATATTGTGTCGAATTCTGGGCACCACACTTCAGAATGGATGTCAAGGCCTTAGAGAGGGTGCAAAGGCAGTTTACCAGAATGGTCCCAGGGATGAGGACTTCAGTTCCTGGTTTCAATAGTGGCCAAGATCATCCAAATCTCTGACCCACCAACGAGAATTTCACAAAAAAATGTGCGTTATTGAGGCAAAATATACAGTGGTGTTCGCCAGGGGTCAGTACTGGGACCACTGCTCTTTTTGATATATTAATGACCTGAACTTGGGTATAATTTCAAAGTTTGCAGATGACACAAAACTTGGAAATTAGTAAACAGTGAGGAGGATAGTAATAGACTTCAGGAGATCAAAGAGAGACTGGTGAAATGGGCAGACACATGGCAGATGAAATTTAACGCAGAGAAGTGTGAAATGATTCATTTTGTTAGGAAAAGTGAGGTGAGGCAATATAAACTAAATGGTACAATTTTAAAGGGGGTGCAGGAACAGAGAGACCTGGGGGTGTACGTGCTCAAATCTTTGAAGGTGGTAGGACAAGTTGAGAAGGCTGTTAAAAAAGCATATGGGATCCTGGGCTTTATTAATAGAGGCATAGAGTACAAAAGCAAGGAAATTATGCTAAACCTTTATAAAATACTGGTTAGGCTTCAGCTGGAATATTGTGTCAAATTCTGGGCACCGCACTTCAGAATGGATGTCAAGGCCTTAGAGAGGGTGCAGAGGCAGTTTACCAGAATGGTCCCAGGGATGAGGGACTTCAGTTACATGGAGAGACTGGAGTAGCTGGGATTGTTCTCCTTACAGCAGAGAAGGTTAAGGGGAGATTTAATAGAGGTGTTCAAAATCATGAAGGGTTTTGATAGAGCCAGTGGCAGAAAGTCAGTAACCAGAGGACACAGATATAAGGCATTAGGCAAAAGAAACAGAGGCATCCTGAGAATTTTTTTTCCCGCTGCGAGTTGTTATGATCTGGAATGCGCTGCCTGAAAGGTGGTGGAATCAGATTCAATAATAACTTGATAAACTGAATTGGATAAATACTTGAAGGAGAAAAATTTACAGGGCTGTGGGGAAAGAGCTGGGGAATGGGACTAATTAGATAGCTCTTTCAAAGAGCTGGCAAAGGCATGATGGGCTGAATGGCCTCCTTTTGTGCTGTATGTTATATATATATATAAAAATACAGAATTTACCTATCACTGGTCTTCAATACATTTTGCAGTCATTAAAATGTTTAATGAACTGTAATGTATATAAAATGTTCGTGTTTTAACTGGGTCAGAAAATATGTAACTAAATTAAAGGCCAGTCAGCCTAACGTCAGTGGTGGGGAATTACATTGGTGTAAAAGGGAGTGGTCTCCTGAACTTGGGAGTAGGGAATATTGCTGCTCGGTATTCCAAGAGAATCTTTGGAATCCTCCACTCCAGAGGGCTGTGGATGGTCAGTTGTTGAGTATATTCAAGACTGAGATCGATAGATTTTTGGACTCTAAGGGAATCAAGGGATATGGGGGTTGGGCAGGAAAGTGGAGTTGAGGTCAGAGATCAGCCATGATCCTATGAATGGCAGAGGAGGCTCGAGGATGTAACTAATTACATATGTAAAACGTGTTATAAGCTGCACTGAGCGGCGCTTCTTCAGAGGGATGGCAAACGCAAGTAGTTGGGAGGAGACCAGGCCCATTCAGCTGGATACCAGCATCAGCTTCCACCCTCCCTTGGAGCAGGAAATCGGTTAGAAGATGACCACTTTCTCAATGAGAGGTGTTGGAACCAAGTGCTTGCTAGGTAGGTTTGGAGCAGTTAGATACCAAGCAGCAATATTCCCCACTCCCAAGTTCAGGAGACCCACCCCCTTTTTACACCAGTGTAACATTTTCCATTTGTCACACCAGCCACCCAGTGGTCTTGGGGTAAGAATGCCAGTGAGTGCTAAGTTAAGAGCATTTTAGTGCTGGAGATTCAGACTGGCCAAATCTAATTGACATTCGACCGTTACAGCCAGTAAATAGAGGAGATCTTCACCCATTGGGAAATGTTCAATTTATATAGAACCTTGATTAGATGATACTTGGAGTATTATGAGCAGTTCTGGACTCCATATTATAAAAAGGATATTGAAGCACTGGAGAAAGTACAAAAAAGATTTACAAGGATGTTACCAGAACTGAGAGGATGCAACTATAAGGAAAGATTGAGCAGGCTGGGGCTTAAAAGAGACTAAGAGGAGACATGATATAGGTCTTTAAAATGATGACAGGATTCGAAAGGGTAGATGTGGAGCAACTGTTTCCACTCGTGGGTGAGTCCTGAACAAGGGTATAAATATAAGACAGTCGCTAACAGATGAAATAAAGAATTTAGGAGTAATTTCTTTACATGGAGAATGGTGAGAAAGTGGAACTCACTGCCACATGGAGTGGTTGAAGCAGAGAGTATTGATGCATTTAAGGGGAGGCTTGATACGTATATGAGGGAGAATGGATTAGAGGGATATGGGGGCAGGGTGGGAAGAGATAATTAGAGTAAGAGGAGGATTGTGTGGAGTATAAACACCAGCACAAACCAGTTGGGTTGAATGGCCTGTTTCTGTGCTGTAAATTCTATGTAGTTTCATAGTGTCAGGTACAGCACAGGAGGAGGCATGCGGCCCATCGTGCCTGTGTCGGCTCTTTAAAAGAGCTATCCAATTAGTCTCGTTCCCCATAATCCTGTAAATTTTTTCCTCTTCAAGTATTTATCTAATTCCCTTTTGAAAGTTACTATTGAATCTGCTTCCACCGCCCTTTCAGGCAGCGCATTCCAGATCATAACAACTCGTTGCATAAAAAAAGATGTTTCCTCATGTCGCCTCTGGCTCTTTTGCCGATTACCTTAAATCTGTGTCCTCTGGTTACCGACCCTTCTGCCGCTGGAAACGGTTTCTCCTTATTTACTCTATGGTGTGGATTTGAATCCAGAAGAAGGGTCAGTATGCGACCCTGTGAATTACCCAGCTCTCTCCGGGCAATGCCTCAATCTTGTGATGATACACTCAGACTGTCAGTACTATCACACTCACGCAAGGAAAAGCGTTTCCCATCCGTATTTAAAAAGGTACGGGAGTGCTCCTACTTTCAGCCAGAAGCACAGTTATTGCCTTACTGGACTGAGCCACAGTAACCCTGCTGTTCCCTTACAGTTAAAGCCAGACTGTGTTTTCCAGAAGTGCTTTATGCAGTAATAGGCATGGGGGTTGCATTCAAACTTGTTGCTGTACTCGACCACAGCAGAGACGGCTAAGTATGTTGTTTTGATGGTGAGTAGGGAAAGACTGTTTCCTCTATTTGGGGAGTCAGTGATGAGGGGTCATCATCGATTGAGAATTGCCACAGAGTTTAGTTAAAGGAAAGGGAAATGGGATGGGGTGGATGAGTTGGTTTGGGATGGGGTGGTTGGTTGGTTTGGGATGGGGTGGATGAGTTGGTTTGGGATGGGGTGGTTGGTTGGTTTGGGATGGGGTGGTTGGTTGGTTTGGGATGGGGTGGTTGGTTGGTTTGGGATGGGGTGGATGAGTTGGTTTGGGATGGGGTGGATGAGTTGGTTTGGGATGGGGTGGTTGGTTGGTTTGGGATGGGGTGGATGAGTTGGTTTGGGATGGGGTGGATGAGTTGGTTTGGGATGGGGTGGATGAGTTGGTTTGGGATGGGGTGGATGAGTTGGTTTGGGATGGGGTGGATGAGTTGGTTTGGGATGGGGTGGATGAGTTGGTTTGGGATGGGGTGGTTGGTTGGTTTGGGATGGGGTGGTTGGTTGGTTTGGGATGGGGTGGTTGGTTGGTTTGGGATTGGTTGGTTGGTTTGGGATGGGGTGGTTGGTTGGTTTGGGATTGGGTGGATGAGTTGGTTTGGGATGGGGTGGATGAGTTGGTTTGGGATGGGGTGGTTAGTTGGTTTGGGATGGGGTGGTTGGTTGGTTTGGGATGGGGTGGATGAGTTGGTTTGGGATGGGGTGGTTAGTTGGTTTGGGATGGGGTGGTTAGTTGGTTTGGGATGGGGTGGATGGGTTGGTTTGGGTTGGGATGAGATGGGTTGGTTTGGGATTAGGTGGTTTGGGATGGGGTGGTTGGTTGGTTTGGGATGGGGTGGATGAGTTGGTTTGGGATGGGGTGGATGAGTTGGTTTGGGATGGGGTGGATGAGTTGGTTTGGGATGGGGTGGATGAGTTGGTTTGGGATGGGGTGGATGAGTTGGTTTGGGATGGGGTGGATGAGTTGGTTTGGGATGGGGTGGTTAGTTGGTTTGGGATGGGGTGGATGGGTTGGTTTGGGATGGGGTGGATGGGTTGGTTTGGGTTGGGATGAGATGGGTTGGTTTGGGATTAGGTGGTTTGGGATGGAGTGGTTGGTTGGTTTGGGATGGGGTGGTTAGTTGGTTTGGGATGGGGTGGATGGGTTGGTTTGGGTTGGGATGAGATGGGTTGGTTTGGGATTAGGTGGTTTGGGATGGAGTGGTTGGTTGGTTTGGGATGGGGTGGATGGGTTGGTTTGGGTTGGGATGAGATGGGTTGGTTTGGGATTGGGTGGTTTGGGATGGGGTGGTTGGTTGATTGGTTTGGGATGGGATGCGACAGGTTGGTTTGGGATGGGATGCGATGGATGTGCTTGTGTCACAGGATTTCTGTGTGGTTTTTATAATGAATCTCTATTTCTAGAATAAGCGAGATGAACACTTGCTAAAGAGAAGAAATGTGCCACAAGAAGAGGGACTTGATGATTCTGACATTGATGGTGACTTCAGAGTAGTAAGTAGTTCCTATTTTCAGAGTCCATGTCAGAGTTGTAGATAGGAGGAGTCAGATGGGTGAAGTTTGGTTCACTTTCAAATGGGATCACAATGTGTGTACAGATTTTAAATGGGTAACTACTGGGGGCACTAAGTCTGAAAGTTCAGTAGCCTCACTAACAAACGTAGCCAACAGTTTTAAACTGGGCTGGGTGAAGTTACTTGACAAGTTGGCCACTATTTCAACAGATCAGTGCTGCTCGGTCACAAATGGGTTAAATATTCATATACTTTTCCCTGAAGATACTTTCTTCTGCATATAAAACAGCATGATTTATTTTTCATAGGATCACTCCAGTTCTCAGATCGAAGTCTTCTCATCACCAGTGAAAGGGGAAGTAGAGATGTCTGTGCCGACGTTTATGCTCCACATGTGCCTCCTCCCTCTTCTTCATCTAACCCTACCAACATAATCTTCTATTCCTTTCTCCCCCGTGTTTATCTAGCTTTCCCCTTAAATGAATCTATGCTATTCGCCTCAACTACTCCTTGCAGCGAGTTCCACATAGAATCATAGAAGTTTACAACATGGAAACAGGCCCTTCGGCCCAACATGTCCATGTCGCCCAGTTTATACCACTAAGCTAGTCCCAATTGCCTGCACTTGGCCCATATCCCTCTATACCCATCTTATCCATGTAACTGTCCAAATGCTTTTTAAAAGACAAAATTGTACCCGCCTCCACTACTGCCTCTGGCAGCTCGTTCCAGTCACTCACCACCCTTTGAGTGAAAAAATTGCCCCTCTGGACCCTTTTGTATCTCTCCCCTCTCACCTTAAATCTATGTCCCCTCGTTATAGACTCCCCCACCTTTGGGAAAAGATTTTGACTATCGACCTTATCTATGCCCCTCATTATTTTATAGACTTCTATAAGATCACCCCTAAACCTCCTACTCTCCAGGGAAAAAAGTCTCAGTCTATCCAACCTCTCCCTATAAGTCAAACCATCAAGTCCCGGTAGCATCCTAGTAAATCTTTTCTGCACTCTTTCTAGTTTAATAATATCCTTTCTATAATAGGGTGACCAGAACTGTACACAGTATTCCAAGTGTGGCCTTACTAATGTCTTGTACAACTTCAACAAGACATCCCAACTCCTGTATTCAATGTTCTGACCAATGAAACCAAGCATGCTGAATGCCTTCTTCACCACCCTATCCACCTGTGACTCCACTTTCAAGGAGCTATGAACCTGTACTCCTAGATCTCTTTGTTCTATAACTCTCCCCAACGCCCTACCATTAACGGAGTAGGTCCTGGCCCGATTTGATCTACCAAAATGCATCACCTCACATTTATCTAAATTAAACTCCCATCTGCCATTCATCGGCCCACTGGCCCAATTTATCAAGATCCCGTTGCAATCCGAGATAACCTTCTTCACTGTCCACAATGCCACCAATCTTGGTGTCATCTGCAAACTTACTAACCATGCCTCCTAAATTCTCATCCAAATCATTAATATAAATAACAAATAACAGCAGACCCAGCACCGATCCCTGAGGCACACCGCTGGTCACAGGCCTCCAGTTTGAAAAACAACCCTCTACAACCACCCTCTGTCTTCTGTCGTCAATCCAATTTTGTATCCAATTGGCTACCTCACCTTGGATCCCGTGAGATTTAACCTTATGTAACAACCTACCATGCGGTACCTTGTCAAAGGCTTTGCTGAAGTCCATGTAGACCACGTCTACTGCACAGCCCTCATCTATCTTCTTGGTTACCCCTTCAAAAAACTCAATCAAATTCGTGAGACATGATTTTCCACTCACAAAACCATGCTGACTGTTCCTAATCAGTCCCTGCCTCTCCAAATGCCTGTAGATCCTGTCTCTCAGAATACCCTCTAACAACTTACCCACTACAGATGTCAGGCTCACTGGTCTGTAGTTCCCAGGCTTTTCCCTGCCGCCCTTCTTAAACAAAGGCACAACATTTGCTACCCTCCAATCTTCAGGCACCTCACCTGTAGCTGTCGATGATTCAAATATCTCTGCTAGGGGACCTGCAATTTCCTCCCTAACCTCCCATAACGTCCTGGGATACATTTCATCAGGTCCCGGAGATTTATCTACCTTGATGCGCGTTAAGACTTCCAGCACCTCCCTCTCTGTAATATGTACACTCCTCAAGACATCACTATTTATTTCCCCAAGTTCCCTAACATCCATGCCTTTCTCAACCGTAACATTCTTACCACTCTCTGAGCAAAGAAGTTCCTCCTGAATTTCCTATTGGATTTATTAGTGACAATTTTATATTTATGGCCCCTGGTTCTGGTCTCCCCTGCAAGTGGAAACATCTCTACGTCTACCCTATCAAACCCTTTCATAATTTTAAAGACCTCTATTAGATCACCCCTCAGCCTTCCCTTTTCTGGACAAAAGAGCCCCAGCCTGTTCAGTCTTTCCTGATAGTTATAAACCTCTCAGTTCTGGTGTCGCCCTTGTGAATTTTTTTGTGTCTTCTCCAATGCCTCTTTATCCTTTTTTTGCAAGAATGTCGAACACACTGCACCAAGGGACCATCGGTATAAAATCAAATGAGGTGTTTGAACGGGAGAGAGAGAGTTAATTGGGAAGTTGGAGTATGAAGTGATATGGAGAGGGGGGCCAGGAATTGACCAATGATGGGACAGTTGGTTCGCTGGACCTGGAGGGCAACTCCTGTTCCTATCAGTTTGTGGTCTGCAGGCTGCTGTGAGGATTTTAATTTTCGTTAAAAGGATGTAATTTCTTTAGAAAAGCTTCTTTTAAAATAAAATGTGTACATTGGGCAGAAATATAAATAAGTCTCTTGTTCTCTTGCAGCAATCAATCACATTGTCTGGGATTGTGCAGGTAAGGGCAAAGCTAGGTCACTACAGACATCTAACTATATAACCTTCCAGTTACACAGTCTTCTACCATACAAAATTATTATCCTCTTTCTGTAATCTGCTTGTTCACTTTAGCAAAATCATTTGTAAAAGCAAACATATATTGATTTAAAAAAACATGTTAATTCATATTGCTTCTTAAATGGTACACAGCTTTAAGTTGAATTATCCTGGATTTTTTAGGGTGCTTCAAGTGACAATCCCGTGATACAGCTCAGTGCAGTTCAAGCAGCCAGGTAACGCCTGATGTTTAAATTTTGCTCCAGTTTGACAGTAAATTATCTTGTGTGCTTTGTTTAACTTGATTTTCCAAAGCAGTGTAATGAAATCTTAAATTTCATTTTTGTCTTGGCCACTAACACGATTCCCTTAATGTGCCAATCACTCCTGCGACTGCAGGGGAGGGGGAGGGGTCGTGGGGTGAGGGAGGGAGGGGTGAGCCTGAGGAAGGATTTGAAGACCATGACTAGGTTTCTGAAATCCTTGTGGATGGTGGGTAACAATTGGCAGAACAGGTGAGGGAGATTTTGTGTCGAGCTGCGAGAGGAGACAGGATATCCTCGTGGAGAGGTTCACTAGTGCTGTGGGGGATGAACACCAGGATGTAACATTAGAAAGGAGAAACAAGGCGTACAAAGGATTGGGAGAGACAGATAGCACTAGAGTAAGAAACAGTAAAGTAGGTGGGATCAGACTAAAAGAATACGAGACTGTCTAAAATAGGTTTACAGTGCATGTGTGTAAACGTACGAAGCATAGTAAATAAGGTTGGTGAGCTGGAGGTGCAAATAGCCACATGGGAATATGATGTTGTGACGATAACGGAGACCTGGCTCAAAAAAGGGCAGGATTGGGTCCTAAATATTCCTGGATATAAGGTGTTCAGGAAAGAAAGGAGGGGGGTGGTGGCAGCATTGATTAAGGAGAATCTTGCAGTGCTGGAGAGGATGTCCTGGAGGGGTCAAGGACAGAATCTATTTGGTTAGAGTTAAGAAACAAAAAAGGAGCCATCACACTACTGGCTGTATTCTATAGGCCACCAGCTAGTGGGAAGGATATAGAGGAGCAAATCTGCAGGGAAATTACAGAAAGTTGCAAGAGTAGTGATAACGGGGGACTTCAACTATCCTAATACATACTGGGATAGTGATAGTGTAAAGGGCAAAGAGGAGGAGGAATTTCTGAAGTGTGTTCAGGAGAACTTTCTTGATCAGTATGTTTTTGGCCCAATGAGGAAGAAGGCATTGCAGGATCTGGTTCTGGGCCAAGTTGAGCAAGTGTCAGTGGGGGAGCATTTAGGGAACAGTGATCATAATATCATAAGGTTTAGATTAGCTATGGAAAAAGACACGGAGCAATCAAGAGTAAAAATACTCAATTGGAGGAGGGTCAATTTCAGTGGGTTGAGAACAGCTCTGGCCCGGGTAAATCGGAATCAAAGATTGGCAGGCAAAACTGTAACTGAACAATGGGCGGCCTTTAAAGAGGAGATGGTTCGGGTATAGTCTGGGCACATTCCCATGAGGGGGAAAGGTAGGGCAACTAAAGCCAGAGCTCCCTGGATGATGAAAGAGATAGAGAGTGAGATGAAGCAGAACAAGGGGCGTATGACAGATGTCAGGTTGATAACACAAGTGAGAACAAGGCTGAATATAGAAAGTTCAGAGGGGAAGTGAAAAAGGAAATGAGGGGCAAAGAGAGAGCATGAGAATAGACTGACGGCTAATATAAAAGGGAATCCAAAAGCCTTCTATAGGGATATAAATAGTAAAAGGGTAGTAAGAGGAGGGGTGGGGCTGATTATGAACCAAAAAGGGATCGATTCACCCTGTGTGTGATATTGAATGGAATCGATTTACCGTGTGAGTGATGCGAACATACAAATTAAGAGCAGGAGTAGGCCATTCGGCCCCTCGAGCCTGCTCTGCTATTTGATAAGATCATGGCTGATCTGATTGCAACCTCAACCCTACTTTCCCGTCTACCTACTATAACCTTTGATTCCCTTGTTAATCAGGAATCTATCGAACTCAGCCTTAAAAATATTCAGTGACCCTGCCTCCACCGCTCTCTGGGAAGGGAGCTCCACAGACTCAGGACCCTCTGAGAGAAAAAATTTCTCCTCATCTCCGTCTTAAATGGGAGACCCCTTATTTTTAAACTGTGGCCCCTAGTTCGAGTCTCTCCCACAAGGGGAAACATCATCTCAGCATTTACCCCTTCCAGTCCCCTCAGGATCTTATGTTTCAATAAGATCACCTCTCATTCTTCTAAACTCCAGTGTATACAGGCCCAACTTGTCCAACCTTTCCTCATAAGATAACCCCCGCATCCCAGGAATCAGTCGAGTGAACCTTCTCTGAACTACCTCTAAAGCAATTATGTCCTTTCTTAAATAAGGAGACCAAAACTGCACACAGTATTCCAGATGTGGTCTCACCAATGCTCTGTACAACTGTAGCAAAACATCTCGACTTTTATATTCTATTCCCCTTGCAATAAATGACAACATTCCATTTGCCTTCCTAATCACTTGCTGTACCTGCATACTAACTTTTTGAGATGCATGTACTAGGACACCCAGATCCCTCTGTACCTCAAAGTTCTGCAATCTCTCTCCATTTAAATAATATACTGCTTTTCTATTCCTCCTGCCAAAATTGGGCAAGTTCACATTTTCCCACATTATACTCCATCTGCCAAATTTTTGCCCATTCACTTAACCTATCTATATCTCTTTGCAGACTCCTTATGTCCTCTTCACAACTTACTTTCCTACCTACCTTTGTGTCATCAGCAAATTTAGCAACCATACATGCGGTCCCTTCATCAAAATCATTGATACAGATTGTAAATAGTTGAGGCCCCAGCACTGATCCCTGTGGCACTCCACTCGTTACATCTTGGCAACCTGAAAATGATCCATTTATGCCTACTCTCTGTTTCCTGTTAGCTAACCAATCCTTTATCCATGCTAATATGTTACCCCCTACACCATGAGCTCTTATTTTGTGTAGTAGCCTTTGGTGTGGCATCTTGTCAAAAGCCTTCTGGAAATCCAAGTACACCACATCCACAGGATCCTTTTTATCCACGTTGCTTGTTACTTCCTCAAAGAACTCGAATAAATTAGTCAAACACGATTTCCCTTCCACAATGAGTGCGATCGATTCACCGTGTGAGTGATATTGAGTGGGATCGATTTACCGTGTGAGTGATATTACATAAGAACATAAGAAATAGGAGCAGGAGTAGGCCAATCGGCCCCTCGAGCCTGCTCCGCCATTCAATAAGATCATGGCTGATCTGATCCTAACCTCAAATCTAAATTCATGTCCAATTTCCTGCCTGCTCCCCGTAACCCCTAATTCCCTTTACTTCTAGGAAACTGTCTATTTCTGTTTTAAATCTATTTAATGATGTAGCTTCCACAGCTTCCTGGGGCAGCAAATTCCACAGACCTACTACCCTCTGAGTGAAGAAGTTTCTCCTCATCTCAGTTTTGAAAGAGCAGCCCCTTATTCTAAGATTATGCTCCCTAGTTCTAGTTTCACCCATCCTTGGGAACATCCTTACCGCATCCACCCGATCAAGCCCCTTCACAATCTTATATGTTTCAATAAGATCGCCTCTCATTCTTCTGAAGTCCAATGAGTAGAGTCCCAATCTACTCAACCTCTCCTCATATGTCCACCCCCTCATCCCCGGGATTAACCGAGTGAACCTTCTTTGTACTGCCTCGAGAGCAAGTATGTCTTTTCTTAAGTATGGAGACCAAAACTGTATGCAGTATTCCAGGTGCGGTCTCATCAATACCTTATATAACTGCAGCAATACCTCCCTGTTTTTATATTCTATCCCCCGAGCAATAAAAGCCAACATTCCATTGGCCTTCTTGATCACCTGCTGCACCTGCAAACTAACTTTTTGATTTTCTTGCACGAGGACCCCCAGATCCCTTTGTACTGCAGTACTTTCCAGTTTCTCGCCATTAAGATAATAACTTGCTCTCCGATTTTTCCTGCCAAAGTGCATAACCTCACATTTTCCAATATTGTATTGCATCTGCCAAATCTCCGCCCACTCACCCAGCCTGTCTATACAGGTTGCCAGTCCGAGACTGTACCATTTATCCCAACTCTCTGCTTCCTGTTAGATAACCAATCCTCCACCCATGCTAGAATATTACCCCCAATCCAGTGATTCTTTATCTTGAGCAATAATCTTTTATGTGGCACCTTGTCGAATGCCTTCTGGAAGTCTAAATACACTACGTCCACTGGTTCCCCTTTATCCACCCTGTACGTTATATCCTCAAAGAACTCAAGCAAATTTGTCAGACATGACTTCCCCTTCGTAAAGCCATGCTGACTTTGTCTTATTAAATTATGTTTATCCAAATGTTCCGCTACTGTCTCCTTAATAATGGACTCCAAAATTTTACCCACCACAGATGTTAAGCTAACTGGTCTATAATTTCCAGCCTTCTGCCTGCTACCCTTTTTAAATAAGGGTGTTACATTGGCAGTTTTCCAATCTGCCGGGACCTTTGCCGAGTCCAGAGAATTTTAGAAAATTATTACCAAAGCATCCACAATCCCTACTGCCACTTCCCTCAAGACCCTAGGATGTAAGCCATCAGGTCCAGGGGATTTATCCGCCTCGAGTCCCTTAAATTTACAGAGTACCAATTCCTTAGTGATTTTAATCGTATTTAGCTCCTCCCCACCTAGAGCCCCCTGTTTGTCCAGTGTTGGGATATTCTTAGTGTCCTCTACCGTAAAGACTGAAACAAAATATTTGTTCAGCATTTTTGCCATCTCCATGTTTCCCACCATTAATTTCCCGGTCTCATCCTCTAAAGGACCTACGTTTGCCTTAGCCACCCTTTTTCTTTTTATATAACTGTAGAAACTCTTGCTATCTGTTTTTATATTTTTTGCTAATTTATTTTCATAATCTATCTTCCCTTTCTTAATCAATCCTTTTGTTACTTTTTGCTATCTTTTGAAGACTTCCCAATCTTCTATCCTCCCACTAAGTTTGGCTACCTTATATGTCCTTGTTTTTAGTCGGATACTATCCTTAATTTCTTTACTTAGCCACGGATGGCTGTCATTTCTTTTACACCCTTTTTTCCTCAGTGGAATATATATTTTTTTGAAAGTTGCAAACTAACTCCTTAAATGAACACCACTGCTCATGTACCGTCTTACCCTTTAATCTATTTTCCCAGTCCACTTTAATCAATTCCGCTCTCATACCATCATAGTCTCCTTTATTCAAGCTCAGTACGCTTGTTTGAGAACCAACCTTCTCATCCTCTAATTGGATATGGAATGTAACCATGATATGGTCACTCATTCCAAGGGGATCCTTAACCAGGACATTATTAATTAATCCTGGCTGATTACACAGGACCAGGTCCAAGGGTGCTTGCCCCCTTGTAGGATCAGTTACATACTGCTCAAGAAATCCATCCCTAATACACTCAGTAAACTCTTCCTCAAGGCTGCCCTGCCCAATTTGATTTGTCCAGTTAATATGATAGTTAAAATCCCCCATAATTATAGCTGTTCCCTTATTACATGCCCCGACTATTTCCTGATTAATACTTCTTCCAGCAGAGTTGCAACTATTAGGAGGCCTACATACTATGCCCACGAGTGTTTTTTGCCCCTTATTATTGCTTATCTCTACCCAAACTGTTTCATTATCCTGATCCTTTGTCCCAATATCTTTTCTCTGTATTACAGTGATTCCTTCCCTTATTAACATAGCCACCCCACCTCCCCTTCCTTCCTGCCTGTCCTTCCTGATTGTTAAATGCCCTAGCATATTTAATTCCCAGTCGTTTTCACCCTGCAGCCATGTTTCTGTAATGGCCACAAGATCATACCCATACGTCATTATTTGTGCCGTTAACTCGTCCATTTTGTTACGAATGCTACGTGCATTCAGATAAAGAACTTTCAAATATGTTTTGTGACAGTTCCTGCTTTTTCCTTTTTGAACACTTTACCTTTTACTCCATACTTTCTGTCCCTTCCTGACACGCTTTCCTCTGTCTCCCTGCTCAGGTTCCCAACCCCCTGCCACAGCTTTGATGCTGGGCTAATCGCCTTACGCCTTCTAGTTTTTATTTTATCTGTCGTGCCTAAAGTACACTTTCTTTCCGCTGCTCTAGGCTTTTCCCTTTCACTTGTTCTTGAACAACTGTTTGTACTATTTGTATTGTAGATTTCCCCTGGGTCTTCCCCTCTCTTGCTGCTCTCAACTTTATTCCCTTCTGACTCCCCGCTCAGGTTCCCATCCCCCTGCCACTCTAGTTTAAATCTTCACCAACAGCACTAGCAAACACCCCCGCGAGGACATTTGTCCCGGTCCTGCTCGGGTGTAATATTGAGAGGGATCGATTCATCGTGTGAGTGATATTGAGTGGGATCGATTCACCGTGTGAGTGATATTGAGAGGGATCGATTCACTGTGTGAGTGATACTGAGTGGGATCGATTCACCGTGTGAGTGATATTGAGAGGGATCGATTCACCGTGTGAGTGGGATCGATTCACCGTGTGAGTGGGATCGATTCACCGTGTGAGTGGGATCGATTCACCGTGTGAGTGGGATCGATTCACCGTGTGAGTGGGATCGATTCACCGTGTGAGTGGGATCGATTCACCGTGTGAGTGGGATCGATTCACCGTGTGAGTGGGATCGATTCACCGTGTGAGTGGGATCGATTCACCGTGTGAGTGGGATCGATTCACCGTGTGAGTGGGATCGATTCACCGTGTGAGTGGGATCGATTCACCGTGTGAGTGGGATCGATTCACCGTGTGAGTGGGATCGATTCACCGTGTGAGTGGGATCGATTCACCGTGTGAGTGGGATCGATTCACCGTGTGAGTGGGATCGATTCACCGTGTGAGTGGGATCGATTCACCGTGTGAGTGGGATCGATTCACCGTGTGAGTGGGATCGATTCACCGTGTGAGTGGGATCGATTCACCGTGTGAGTGGGATCGATTCACCGTGTGAGTGGGATCGATTCACCGTGTGAGTGGGATCGATTCACCGTGTGAGTGGGATCGATTCACCGTGTGAGTGGGATCGATTCACCGTGTGAGTGGGATCGATTCACCGTGTGAGTGATATTTAGTGCTGCCTATTCACATGAGTGATATTGAGAGGGATCGAGTCACTGTGAGTGATATTTAGTGGGATCGATTTCTGTATGTGTGATGGTGAGTGGGATCGATTCACCATGAGTGATATTTAGTGGGATCGAATTACTGTGTGAGTGATATTACATAGAAACATAGAAAATAGGAGCAAGAGTTGGCCATTCGGCCCTTCGGGCCTGCTCCGCCATTCAAAATGATCATGGCTGATCGTCTAACTCAGTACCCTGTTCCCGCTTTTTCCCCATATCCCTTTGATCCCTTTAGCATTAAGAAATATATCTATCTCCTTCTCCAATACATCTAATGACTTGGCCTCCACTGCCTTCTGTGGTAGAGAATTCCACAGGTTCACCACCCTCTGAGTGAAGAAATTGCTCCTCATCTCGGTTCTAAATGGCCTACCCCGTATCTTGAGACTGTGACCCCTGGTTCTGGACTCCCCAGCCATCGGGAACATCCTCCCTGCATCTAGTCTGTCTAGTCCTGTTAGAATTTTATATGTTTCGATGAGATCACCTCTCATTCTTCTAAATTCTAGTGAATATAGGCCTAGTCGACCCAATCTCTCCTCATACGTCAGTTCTGCCATATTGAGTGGAATCGATTTCCGTGTGTGATATTGAGTGTGAAACGAGAGTGGCAGGGGGATGGGAATCTGAGCAGGGTGTCAGAAGAGAGTAAAGTTGAGAGAAGCAAGAGAGGGGAAGACCCAGGGGAAATTTACAATACAAATAGTTGTTCAAGAACAAGTGAAAGGGAAAAGCGTAGAGCAGCAGAAAGAAAGTGTACTTTAGGCACTACAGATGAAGTGAAAACTAGAAGGCATAAGGCGATTAACCCAGCATCAAAGCTGAAGGTCAGGCCAGGGTGTGTGGCCCAACTAAGAATTCTATATACAAATGCACGGAGTATAAGGAATAAATTAAATGAACTACAGGTTCAAATTCAAATTGGAGGGTATGACATGATAGCTATTACTGAGACATGGCTGCAGGATGGTCAGGATTGGGAGTTAAATATACCAGGTTATAAGGTCTACAGGAGAGATCGGGAAAATGGAAGAGGGGGCGGAGTCGCCTAAGTGATTAGAGATGAAATCACTTCAATGATAAAGGAGGATATAATAACAAGAGGTAAGCAGCCAACAGAGACCTTATGGGTTGAATTGAGAAATAGGAAAGGATCTAAGACTATAGTGGGAGTTGTGCATAGGACCCCTGGCAGCAGCTCTGAAGTGCTAGATTGTATAAATGCAGAGATTAGACAAGCGTGTAACAAAGGCATAGTGGTCTTAATGGGGGACTTTAACCTTCACATAGATTGGGAAAAGCAGACTAGCAACTGTCAGAAAGGTAGTGAATTTCTTGAGTGTGTCCGGGATAGTTTTCTACAGCAGTATGTCCTAGAGGCAACAAGGGGGCAAGCCATACTAGATTTAGTAATGAGTAATGAACCAGATTTAGTTAACAGCTTAACTGTACGCGAACATCTATCCAATAGTGATCAGAACATGATCGAGTTCAATGTAGTGTTTGAAGGGGAAAAAAGTGAATCAGCTGCTAAGATTCTAGACTTGGGCAAGGCCGACTTCAATGGGATGAGACAGAGACTGTCCACAGTTATCTGGGCAAATTTGTTAATGGGTAAAACGACTGATGATCAGTGGGAAATGTTTAAAGAAACATTTAACGTGATACAGAATCGGTTTATACCCCTGAGGGGCAAGAACTCTACTTGCCAAAAAAAACAGCCCTGGACAACTAAAGAGGTAAGGGACAGTATAAGACATAAGGAAAGGACATGCAAAAAATGGCACAGATCCTGGCGAATGGGAAAGATACAAAGATCAACAAAGGGTCACAAAACAGATAGTAAGAGCTGAAAAAGGAGAGTATGAAAAGAAACTTGCAAGGGATATCAAAACCAATACGAAGAACTTTTATAGTTATATTAGGAAAAAGAGGGTGGTCAGGAGCAGTGTTGGCCCCTTAAAAACTGAAAGTGGGGATATTGTCATTGACAATGGGGAAATTGCGGAAATGTTGAATAATTACTTTGCGTCAGTATTTACAGTAGCCGGAAATCCCAAGAAAACTAATATTGAATCGGGAACAGGGACTCGATAAAATTAACATAAGTAAAGCAACAGTAATGAAGAAAATAATAGCACTAAAGAGTGACAAATCCTCAGGACCAGATGGTTTCCATCCCAGGGTTTTAAAGGAAGGAGGTGAGCACATTGCGGATGCCCTAATTATAATCTTCAAAGTTCTCTAGATTCAGGAACTGTTCCTCTAGATTGGAAAATTGCACATGTCGCTCTGCTTTTTAAGAAAGGAGAGAGAGGGAAACCGGGGAATTATAGACCAGTTAGCCTAATATCTGTTGTGGGGAAAATGCTGGAGTCTATAATTAAGGATAGGGTGACTGAACACCTCGAGAATTTTCAGTTAATCAGAGAGAGCCAGCATGGATTTGTGAAAGGTAGGTCGTGCCTGACAAACCTGATTGAATTTTTTAAAGAGGTGACTAAAGTAGTGGACAGGGGAATGTCAATGGATGTTATTTATATGGACTTCCAGAAGGCATTTGATAAGGTCCCACATAAGAGACTGTTAGCTAAGAGAGAAGCCCATGGAATCGAGGGAAAAGTACGGACTTGGTCAGGAAGTTGGCTGAGCGAAAGGCGACAGAGAGTAGGGATAATGGGTAGGTACTCACATTGGCAGGATGTGACTAGTGGAGTCCCGCAGGGATCTGTCTTGGGGCCTCAATTATTCACAATATTTATTAACGACTTAGATGAAGGCATAGAAAGTCTCATATCTAAGTTTGCCGATGACACAAAGATTGGTGGCATTGTAAGCAGTGTAGATGAAAACATAAAATTACAAAGGGATATTGATAGATTAAGTGAATGGGCAAAACTGTGGCAAATGGAATTCAATGTAGACAAATGTGAGGTCATCCACTTTGGATCAAAAAAGGATAGAACAGGGTACTTTCTAAATAGTAAAAAGTTTAAAAACAGTGGATGTCCAAAGGGACTTTTAGGGGTTCAGGTACATCGATCATTGAAGTGTCATGAACAGGTGCAGAAAATAATCAAGAAGGCTAATGGAATGCTGGTCTTTATATCTAGAGGACTGGAGTACAAGGGGGCAGAAGTTATGCTGCAGCTATACAAAACCCTGGTTAGACCGCACCTGGAGTACTGTGAGCAGTTCTGGGCACCGCACCTTCGGAAGGACATATTGGCCTTGGAGGGAGTGCAGCGTAGGTTTACTAGAATGATACCCGGACTTCAAGGGTTAAGTTACGAGGAGAGATTACACAAATTGGGATTGTATTCTCTGTAGTTTAGAAGGTTAAGGGGTGATCTGATCGAAGTTTATAAGATATTAAGGGGAACAGATAGGGTGGATAGAGAGAAACTATTTCCGCTGGCTGGGGATTCTAGGAGTAGGGGGCACAATCTAAAAATTAGAGCCAGACCTTTCAGGAGTGAGATTAGAAAACATTTCTACACACAAAGGGTTGTAGAAGTTTGGAACTCTCTTCCGCAAACGGCAATTGATACTAGCTCAATTGCTAAATTTAAATGTGAGATAGATAGCGTTTTGGCAACCAAAGGTATTAAGGGATATGGACCAAAGGCAGGTATATGGAGTTAGTCACAGATCAGCCATGATCTTATCAAATGGCGGAGCAGGCACGAGGGGCTGAATGGCCTACTCCTGTTCCTATGTTCCATTCACCGTGTGAGTGATATTGAGTGAGATCGATTTACTGTGTGTGTGATATTGGGTGGGTTCCATTCACTGTGACTGATATTTAATGGGATCGTTTTACCGTCTATGATATTGAGTGGGATTGATTCACTGATATTGGGTTGGTTTGATGCATCGTGTGAGTGATACTGAGTGGGATCGATTCACAGTGTGAGTGATATTGAGAGGGATCGATTCACAGTGTGAGTGATATTGAGTGGGATCGATTCACAGTGTGCGTGATATTGAGAGGGATCGATTCACCGTGTGAGTGATATTGAGTGGGATCGATTCACTGTGAGTGATATTGAGTGGGATCGATTCACTGTGAGTGATATTGAGTGGGATCGATTCATCGTGTGAGTGATATTGAGTGGGATCGATTCACAGTGCGAGTGATATTGAGAGAGATCGATTCACCGTGTGAGTGATATTGAGTGGGATCGATTCACTGTGAGTGATATTGAGAGGGATCGATTCACTGTGTGAGTGATATTGAGTGGGATCGATTCACTGTGTGAGTGATATTGAGAGGGATCGATTCACCGTGTGTGATATTGAGGGATCGATTCACAGTGTGAGTGATATTGAGTGGGATCGATTCACCATATGAGTGATATTGAGAGGGATCGATTCACCGTGTGAGTGATATTGAGTGGGATCGATTCACCGTGCGAGTGATATTGAGTGGGATCGATTCACTGTGAGTGATATTGAGTGGGATCGATTCACTGTGAGTGATATTGAGTGGGATCGATTCACTGTGAGTGATATTGAGTGGGATCGATTCATCGTGTGAGTGATATTGAGTGGGATCGATTCACAGTGCGAGTGATATTGAGAGAGATCGATTCACCGTGTGAGTGATATTGAGTGGGATCGATTCACTGTGAGTGATATTGAGAGGGATCGATTCACTGTGTGAGTGATATTGAGTGGGATCGATTCACTGTGTGAGTGATATTGAGAGGGATCGATTCACCGTGTGTGATATTGAGGGATCGATTCACAGTGTGAGTGATATTGAGTGGGATCGATTCACCATATGAGTGATATTGAGAGGGATCGATTCACCATGTGAGTGATATTGAGAGGGATCGATTCACTGTGAGTGATATTGAGAGGGATCGATTCACTGTGAGTGATATTGAGAGGGATCGATTCACTGTGAGTGATATTGAGAGGGATCGATTCACAGTGTGAGTGATATTGAGTGGGATCGATTCACCATGTGAGTGATATTGAGAGGGATCGATTCACCATGTGAGTGATAGAGTGGGATCGATTCACCGTGTGAGTGATATTGAGTGGGATCGATTCACTGTGAGTGATATTGAGTGGGATCGATTCACTGTGAGTGATATTGAGAGGGATCGATTCACCGTGTGAGTGATGTTGAGAGGGATCGATTCACCGTGTGAGTGATATTGAGAGGGATCGATTCACTGTGAGTGATATTGAGAGGGATCGATTCACTGTGAGTGATATTGAGAGGGATCGATTCACTGTGAGTGATATTGAGAGGGATCGATTCACTGTGAGTGATATTGAGAGGGATCGATTCACAGTGTGAGTGATATTGAGAGGGATCGATTCACCGTGAGTGTGATATTGAGTGGGATCGATTCACCGTGAGTGTGATATTGAGAGGGATCGATTCACCGTGTGAGTGATATTGAGAGGGATCGATTCACCGTGTGAGTGATATTGAGAGGGATCGATTCACCGTGTGAGTGATATTGAGTGGGATCGATTCACCGTGTGAGTGATATTGAGAGGGATCGATTCACCTTGTGAGTGATATTTAGTGGGATCGATTCACCGTGTGAGTGATATTGAGTGGGATCGATTCACAGTGTGAGTGATATTGAGTGGGATCGATTCACCGTGTGAGTGATATTGAGAGGGATCGATTCACAGTGTGAGTGATATTGAGTGGGATCGATTCACCGTGTGAGTGATATTGAGAGGGATCGATTCACAGTGTGAGTGATACTGAGTGGGATCGATTCACCGTGAATGTGATATTGAGTGGGATCGATTCACCGTGTGAGTGATATTGAGAGGGATCGATTCACCGAGTGAGTGATATTGAGAGGGATCGATTCACCGAGTGAGTGATATTGAGAGGGATCGATTCACCGTGTGAGTGATATTGAGAGGGATCGATTCACCGTGTGAGTGATATTGAGAGGGATCGATTCACCGTGTGAGTGATATTGAGAGGGATCGATTCACCGTGTGAGTGATATTGAGAGGGATCGATTCACCCTGTGAGTGATATTGAGTGGGATCGATTCACCGTGTGAGTGATATTGAGTGGGATCGATTCACAGTGTGAGTGATATTGAGTGGGATCGATTCACCGTGAGTGCTATTGAGAGGGATCGATTCACCGTGTGAGTGATATTGAGAGGGATCGATTCATAGTGTGAGTGATATTGAGAGGGATCGATTCACAGTGTGAGTGATATTGAGAGGGATCGATTCACCGTGTGAGTGATATTGAGAGGGATCGATTCACCGTGTGAGTGATATTGAGAGGGATCGATTCACCGTGTGAGTGATATTGAGTGGGATCGATTCACCGTGTGAGTGATATTGAGAGGGATCGATTCACTGTGAGTGATATTTAGTGGGATCGATTCACCGTGTGAGTGATATTGAGTGGGATCGATTCACAGTGTGAGTGATATTGAGTGGGATCGATTCACCGTGTGAGTGATATTGAGAGGGATCGATTCACCGTGTGAGTGATATTGAGTGGGATCGATTCACCGTGTGAGTGATATTGAGAGGGATCGATTCACCGTGAGTGCTATTGAGAGGGATCGATTCACCGTGTGAGTGATATTGAGAGGGATCGATTCACCGTGTGAGTGATATTGAGAGGGATCGATTCACAGTGTGAGTGATATTGAGAGGGATCGATTCACAGTGTGAGTGATATTGAGAGGGATCGATTCACCATGTGAGTGATATTGAGAGGGATCGATTCACAGTGTGAGTGATATTGAGAGGGATCGATTCACCATGTGAGTGATATTGAGAGGGATCGATTCACTGTGAGTGATATTGAGAGGGATCGATTCACCGTGTGAGTGATGTTGAGAGGGATCGATTCACCGTGTGAGTGATATTGAGAGGGATCGATTCACCGTGTGAGTGATATTGAGAGGGATCGATTCACCGTGTGAGTGATATTGAGTGGGATCGATTCACCGTGTGAGTGATATTGAGAGGGATCGATTCACTGTGAGTGATATTTAGTGGGATCGATTCACCGTGTGAGTGATATTGAGTGGGATCGATTCACAGTGTGAGTGATATTGAGTGGGATCGATTCACCGTGTGAGTGATATTGAGAGGGATCGATTCACCGTGTGAGTGATATTGAGTGGGATCGATTCACCGTGTGAGTGATATTGAGAGGGATCGATTCACCGTGAGTGCTATTGAGACGGATCGATTCACCGTGTGAGTGATATTGAGAGGGATCGATTCACCGTGTGAGTGATATTGAGAGGGATCGATTCACAGTGTGAGTGATATTGAGAGGGATCGATTCACAGTGTGAGTGATATTGAGAGGGATCGATTCACCATGTGAGTGATATTGAGAGGGATCGATTCTTAGTGTGAGTGATATTGAGTGGGATCGATTCACCGTGTGAGTGATATTGAGAGGGATCGATTCACCGTGTGAGTGATATTGAGTGGGATCGATTCACCATATGAGTGATATTGAGTGGGATCAATTCACTGTGAGTGATATTGAGTGGGATCGATTCACTGTGAGTGATATTGAGAGGGATCGATTCACCGTGTGAGTGATATTGAGAGGGATCGATTCACCATGTGAGTGATATTGAGAGGGATCGATTCATAGTGTGAGTGATATTGAGTGGGATCGATTCACCGTGTGAGTGATATTGAGAGGGATCGATTCACCGTGTGAGTGATATTGAGTGGGATCAATTCACTGTGAGTGATATTGAGTGGGATCGATTCACTGTGAGTGATATTGAGAGGGATCGATTCACTGTGAGTGATATTGAGAGGGATCGATTCACCGTGTGAGTGATATTGAGAGGGATCGATTCACCGTGTGAGTGATATTGAGTGGGATCGATTCACCGTGTGAGTGATATTGAGTGGGATCGATTCACCATATGAGTGATATTGAGTGGGATCGATTCACAGTGTGAGTGATATTGAGTGTGATCGATTCACAGTGTGAGTGATATTGACTGGGATCGATTCACAGTGTGAGTGATATTGAGAGGGATCGATTCACAGTGTGAGTGATATTGAGAAGGATCGATTCACCGTGTGAGTGATATTGAGAGGGATCGATTCACAGTGTGAGTGATATTGAGAGGGATCGATTCACCGTGTGAGTGATATTGAGAGGGATCGATTCACAGTGAGAGTGATATTGAGAGGGATCGATTCACAGTGTGAGTGATATTGAGTGGGATCGATTCACAGTGTGAGTGATATTGAGAGGGATCGATTCACAGTGTGAGTGATATTGAGAGGGATCGATTCACAGTGTGAGTGATATTGAGAGGGATCGATTCACAGTGTGAGTGATATTGAGTGGGATCGATTCACAGTGTGAGTGATATTGAGAGGGATCGATTCACCATATGAGTGATATTGAGTGCGATCGATTCACCGTGTGAGTGATATTGAGTGGGATCGATTCACCGTGTGAGTGATATTGAGTGGGATCGATTCACCGTGTATGATATTGAGGGATCGATTCACCGTGTGAGTGATATTGAGAGGGATCGATTCACCGTGTGAGTGATATTGAGTGGGATCGATTCACCGTGTGTGATATTGAGGGATCGATTCACCGTGTGAGTGATATTGAGAGGGATCGATTCACCGTGTGAGTGATATTGAGAGGGATCGATTCACCGTGTGAGTGATATTGAGTGGGATCGATTCACAGTGTGAGTGATATTGAGTGGGATCGATTCACCGTGTGAGTGATGTTGAGAGGGATCGATTCACCGTGTGTGATATTGAGGGATCGATTCACCGTGTGAGTGATATTGAGTGGGATCGATTCACAGTGTGAGTGATATTGAGAGGGATCGATTCACAGTGTGAGTGATATTGAGTGGGATCGATTCACCGTGTGAGTGATATTGAGAGGGATCGATTCACCGTGTGTGATATTGAGGGATCGATTCACAGTGTGAGTGATATTGAGTGGGATCGATTCACAGTGTGAGTGATATTGAGAGGGATCGATTCACTGTGTGAGTGATATTGAGTGGGATCGATTCACCGTGTGAGTGATATTGAGTGGGATCGATTCACCGTGTGAGTGATATTGAGTGGAATCGATTCACCGTGTGAGTGATATTGAGTGGGATCGATTCACAGTGTGAGTGATATTGAGTGGGATCGATTCACCGTGTGAGTGATATTGAGTGGGATCGATTCACTGTGTGAGTGATATTGAGTGGGATCGATTCACTGTGTGAGTGATATTGAGTGGGATCGATTCACCGTGTGAGTGATATTGAGTGGGATCGATTCACCGTGTGAGTGATATTGAGTGGGATCGATTCACCGTGTGAGTGCAGGTTCTTGGTCATGTTGCACTGCAGCTAACAATTGGGAATCCCATGCCAGACCACTGCTTTGGATAACTGAGTGGAAACACAATCAGGTGCGGTGAAAGATAAATGGATCTGTGGTGGGATTTTTACAGTATTTAGGATCGCAGTCCTGTGAAAATTCTCGTTTAAATGGGAAAAGATACTTAGTTATGTTCTCGTGTATAGTACATAGAACGGAACTGTTGGGAGTTAAGATACATTCCAGTTTTATGCTGAAGTTCTGTATTTGTAATATATTAATGTTTGAAGTGTAATATATTTATGCTAAATTCATACTGCAGAAAGCTTCTGTCAAGTGACCGGAATCCCCCCATTGATGACTTAATCAACTCGGGAATCTTGCCGATCCTCGTCCAGTGTCTTGAAAGAGATGAGAAGTATGTTCTGTGCTTGTAATGATTCAGAGCGGCCCTGCGTGTTTTGGGATTCCGTGCACCAGCTTCCTGTATTGTAAGAACATAAGAAATAGGAGCAGGAGTAGGTCAATCGGCCCCTTGAGCCTGCTCCGCCATTCAATAAGATCATGGCTGATCTGATCCTAACCTCAAATTTAAATTCATGTCCAATTTCCTGCCCGCTCCCCGTAACCCCTAATTCCCTTTACTTCTAGGAAACTGTCTATTTCTGTTTTAAATTTATTTAATGATGTAGCTTCCACAGCTTCATGGGGCAGCAAATTCCACAGACCTACTACCCTCTGAGTGAAGAAGTTTCTCCTCATCTCAGTTTTGACAGTTGTAAACAGTTTTGACAGAGCAGCCCCTTATTCTAAGATTATGCTCCCTAGTTCTAGTTTCACCCATCCTTGGGAACATCCTTACCGCATCCACCCGATCAAGCCCCTTCACAATCTTATATGTTTCAATAAGATCGCCTCTCATTCTTCTGAAGTCCAATGAGTAGAGTCCCAATCTACTCAACCTCTCCTCATATGTCCACCCCCTCATCCCCGGGATTAACCGAGTGAACCTTCTTTGTACTGCCTCGAGAGCAAGTATGTCTTTTCTTAAGTATGGAGACCAAAACTGTATGCAGTATTCCAGGTGCGGTCTCACCAATACCTTATATAACTGCAGCAATACCTCCCTGTTTTTATATTCTATCCCCCTAGCAATAAAAGCCAACATTCCGTTGGCCTTCTTGATCACCTGCTGCACCTGCATGCTAACTTTTTGATCTTCTTGCACGAGGACCCCCAGATCCCTTTGTACTGCAGTACTTTCCAGTTTCTCGCCATTAAGATAATAACTTGCTCTCTGATTTTTCCTGCCAAAGTGCATAACCTCACATTTTCCAATATTGTATTGCATCTGCCAAATCTCCGCCCACTCACCCAGCCTGTCTATATGTGGGTTTTTTATGTCCTCCTCACTCTCCACTTTCCCTCCCATCTTTGTATCATATTACACTTGGTCCCCTCCTCCAGATCGTTAATATAGATTGTAAAGAGTTGGGGACCCAGCACCGACCCCTGCGGAACACCACTGGCTACTGGTTGCCAGTCCGAGAATGAACCATTTATCCCAACTCTCTGCTTCCTGTTAGATAACCAATCCTCCACCCATGCCAGAATATTACCCCCAATCCAGTGATTCTTTATCTTGAGCAATAATCTTTTATGTGGCACCTTGTCGAATGCCTTCTGGAAGTCTAAATACACTACGTCCACTGGTTCCCCTTTATCCACCCTGTACGTTATATCCTCAAAGAACTCAAGCAAATTTGTCAGACATGACTTCCCCTTCGTAAAGCCATGCTGACTTTGTCCTATTAAATTATGTTTATCCAAATGTTCCGCTACTGTCTCCTTAATAATAGACTCCAAAATTTTACCCACCACAGATGTTAAGCTAACTGGTCTATAATTTCCAGCCTTCTGCCTACTACCCTTTTTAAATAAGGGTGTTACATTAGCAGTCTTCCAATCTGCCGGGACCTTTGCCGAGTCCAGAGAATTTTAGAAAATTATTACCAAAGCATCCACAATCCCTACTGCCACTTCCCTCAAGACCCTAGGATGTAAGCCATCAGGTCCAGGGGATTTATCCGCCTTGAGTCCCATTAATTTACTGAGTACCAATTCCTTAGTGATTTTAATCGTATTTAGCTCTCCCCCTTCCCCAGAGCCCCCTGTTTGTCCAGTGTTGGGATATTCTTAGTGTCCTCTACCGTAAAGACTGAAACAAAGTATTTGTTCAGCATTTTTGCCATCTCCATGTTTCCCGCCATTAATTTCCCGGTCTCATCCTCTAAAGGACCTACGTTTGCCTTAGCCACCCTTTTTCTTTTTATATAACTGTAGAAACTCTTGCTATCTGTTTTTATATTTTTTTCTAATTTATTTTCATAATCTATCTTCCCTTTCTTAATCAATCCTTTCGTTACTTTTTGCTGTCTTTTGAAGACTTCCCAATCTTCTATCCTCCCATTAAGTTTGGCTACCTTACATGTCCTTGTTTTTAGTCGGATACTATCCTTAATTTCTTTACTTAGCCACGGATGGCTGTCATTTCTTTTACACCCTTTTTTCCTCAGTGGAATATATATTTTTTGAAAGTTGTAAAATAACTCCTTAAATGAACACCACTGCTCATGTACCGTCTTACCCTTTAAACTATTTTCCCAGTCCACTTTAATCAATTCCACTCTCATACCATCATAGTCTCCTTTATTCAAGCTCAGTACGCTTGTTTGAGAACCAACCTTCTCACCCTCTAATTGGATATGGAATGTAACCATGTTATGGTCACTCATTCCAAGGGGATCCTTAACCAGGACATTATTAATTAATCCTGGCTGATTACACAGGACCAGGTCCAAGGGTGCTTGCCCCCTTGTAGGATCAGTTACATACTGCTCAAGAAATCCATCCCTAATACACTCAATAAACTCTTCCTCAAGGCTGCCCTGCCCAATTTGATTTGTCCAGTTAATATGATAGTTAAAATCCCCCATAATTATAGCTGTTCCCTTAGTACATGCCCCGACTATTTCCTGATTAATACTCATCTCACTCCTTTCCCTTTGTATCTGCTACATTTTCAACAACTGCTGTAAAAAGTTGCATGTATGAACACCTACGAAAGTGTGCGTGGAATTTTAAATGTTAACTATCAATCTTTCATTACTTTGAAGAATATTTCTTTTGTGTGAGGTTCCTGCTTTTTAAGATTTTTTTGCCTGTCTTTGAGTCTTCCTGTGCATGAGCTTTTCCCTGGCAATGGCTGCTGGTTTTCTGAAGCCAGCTGCTGGGAGGCAGATCTGTGTGGCCCAGGACCATTCCCCTTAGATCTGCCGTTCTGTCCCTACGGGTGAATACTTTGTGTACTGTGGGTATCACCAGATCTCCCTACTGAGGTGCGGGGCGGACCCTCGCTCCCGGGTGCGGGGCGGACCCTCGCCTCCCGGGTGCAGGGCGAACCCTCGCCTCCCGGGTGCGGGGCGGACCCTCGCCTCCAGGGTGCGGCGCGGACCCTCGCCTCCCGGGTGCGGGGCGGACCCTCGCCTCCCGGGTGCGGGGCGGACCCTCGCCTCCCGGGTGCGGGGCGGACCCTCGCCTCCCGGGTGCGGGGCGGACCCTCGCCTCCCGGGTGCGGGGCGGACCCTCGCCTCCCGGGTGCGGGGCGGACCCTCGCCTCCCGGGTGCGGGGCGGACCCTCGCCTCCCGGGTGCGGGGCGGACCCTCGCCTCCCGGGTGCGGGGCGGACCCTCGCCTCCCGGGTGCGGGGCGGACCCTCGCCTCCCGGGTGCGGGGCGGACCCTCGCCTCCCGGGTGCGGGGCGGACCCTCGCCTCCCGGGTGCGGGGCGGACCCTCGCCTCCCGGACTGTAAACAGAGATTCTAACCACAACAGGAATGTTGGCCTCTCTATAGCATCATTTAATTGGAGGACCATGGCATAGTAATGGAAAAGCTATGCTCAGCTGTTTAAGATGGTTGTATTTTGTACATGTTCATCAAACAAAAGAAAGAATTTGCATTTATTCAGCGGCTTTCATGACCTCTGGACACCCCAAAGCGCTTTACAGCCATTGAGTACTTTTGAAGTGTCACTGTTGTAATGTAGGAAACACGGCAGCCAATTTGTGCACAGCAAGATCCCACAAACAGCAGAGGTAAATGACCAGATCGTCCTGTTTTAGTGATGTTGGTTGAAGGATATATATTGGCCAGGGAGAACTCCGCTGCCCTTCTTTGAATGGTGCCTGGGGATCTTTTGCATCCACCTGAGAGGCGGGATCTCGACCTAACGTCTCATCTGAAAGACGGCACCTCCGACAGTGCGGCGCTCCCTCAGTACCGACCCTCCGACAGTGCGGCGCTCCCTCAGTACCGACCCTCCGACAGTGCGGCGCTCCCTCAGTACCGACCCTCCGACAGTGCGGCGCTCCCTCAGTACCGACCCTCCGACAGTGCGGCGCTCCCTCAGTACCGACCCTCCGACAGTGCGGCGCTCCCTCAGTACCGACCCTCCGACAGTGCGGCGCTCCCTCAGTACCGACCCTCCGACAGTGCGGCGCGCCCTCAGTACCGACCCTCCGACAGTGCGGCGCGCCCTCAGTACCGACCCTCCGACAGTGCGGCGCGCCCTCAGTACCGACCCTCCGACAGTGCGGCGCGCCCTCAGTACCGACCCTCCGACAGTGCGGCGCGCCCTCAGTACCGACCCTCCGACAGTGCGGCGCGCCCTCAGTACCGACCCTCCGACAGTGCGGCGCGCCCTCAGTACCGACCCTCCGACAGTGCGGCGCGCCCTCAGTACCGACCCTCCGACAGTGCGGCGCGCCCTCAGTACCGACCCTCCGACAGTGCGGCGCGCCCTCAGTACCGACCCTCCGACAGTGCGGCGCGCCCTCAGTACCGACCCTCCGACAGTGCGGCGCGCCCTCAGTACCGACCCTCCGACAGTGCGGCGCGCCCTCAGTACCGACCCTCCGACAGTGCGGCGCGCCCTCAGTACCGACCCTCCGACAGTGCGGCGCGCCCTCAGTACCGACCCTCCGACAGTGCGGCGCGCCCTCAGTACCGACCCTCCGACAGTGCGGCGCGCCCTCAGTACCGACCCTCCGACAGTGCGGCGCGCCCTCAGTACCGACCCTCCGACAGTGCGGCGCGCCCTCAGTACCGACCCTCCGACAGTGCGGCGCGCCCTCAGTACCGACCCTCCGACAGTGCGGCGCGCCCTCAGTACCGACCCTCCGACAGTGCGGCGCGCCCTCAGTACCGACCCTCCGACAGTGCGGCGCGCCCTCAGTACCGACCCTCCGACAGTGCGGCGCGCCCTCAGTACCGACCCTCCGACAGTGCGGCGCGCCCTCAGTACCGACCCTCCGACAGTGCGGCGCGCCCTCAGTACCGACCCTCCGACAGTGCGGCGCGCCCTCAGTACCGACCCTCCGACAGTGCGGCGCGCCCTCAGTACCGACCCTCCGACAGTGCGGCGCGCCCTCAGTACCGACCCTCCGACAGTGCGGCGCGCCCTCAGTACCGACCCTCCGACAGTGCGGCGCGCCCTCAGTACCGACCCTCCGACAGTGCGGCGCGCCCTCTGTACCGACCCTCCGACAGTGCGGCGCGCCCTCTGTACCCCACTGGGAGTGTCGGCCTCAATTCTGTGCTCAAGTCTCTGGAGTGGGACTCGAACCCACGACCTTCTGACTCAGAGATGAGAGTGCTACCCACTGAGCCACGGCTGGCGCGGTTATGTTAAAACTGTCGCGGCAAATTATAAATTCTGACTGAGAAATATTTAACGCAAGAGATTCTTCTTATTAACCCACGCACTTCTCCTTTGTTCCCTGTTGTCCAGCCCTTCGCTCCAGTTTGAAGCAGCATGGGCATTGACCAACATAGCATCAGGAACATCAGCACAAACACAGGCTGTCGTCAAAGCGAGTAAGTGATGAAATAACCCGTATATTGCCCTCTGTTGTAGGACAGCCATTTTCTGGAAAATCTCTTTTGGGATTTATGATGTTATTTGGCCAGAGTCCCACCCACCTCATTTTACATAAAACACTGTCTCAAGGTGAGAGTACAGGCCATAAAAAGGCAAATGGGATTCTGGGTTTTAGAATCGGCTTTGAATATATAAGTGAGGGAGAGATGCTGAATTTGTGGAAGACATTGGTTAGGCTACAATATCTGATAATAGGAAGAATATTAGAGCCAGGGAAAGGGGAGAGTGAAGATTCACTAGAATGCGACCAGGACCAGGAGGTGAAGAAAAGCTTGAAAAGTCGGGGCTTTTCTCACTAGAACAGAGACAGATGAGAGTGGAACCTAATAAAACCTTTCAGCATTTTGAAAGCCTTTAAGAGGGTGAATGGTGCAAGATTGTTTCTACTGGTGGTTGAATTGGTAACAAGGGGAGCATAAACTGGAGAATGAAAGAAGTGTTTCCACACGGAAGGTTATTAGAACAGGGAATGTTTTACCACAAGGAGCTATTGAGGCAGGGATTGTATCACCATTCGAAGGGGAATTGGATACGGTTTTGAAAAGGAAGAATATAAAAAGATTCAATGAAAGCAAAGGGAAATGGGATTGGAGTGGATTGGTCCAGTGGATGAGCTGGCACAGGCACGGATGCGAGGGGCCGAATGGTAGCTTCCTGTACTGAAATTTCCATGGTTCTAATTCCTCGAAGAATAAGTAAATACTAATGTCACTGTCGTTGGATTTTTTTCCCTTGAGGATTCTTCCGATTTTAAACAAGCGCTGTAAACCATTCCTGAATGATACAAGGAACATTGGATACATGCAGGTCTTGCTAATGCAGTGTTTGTTTTTTGGACAATATTTGCTAAAAATGTTTTTTTGTCACCTCCTTATAGTTACATAATACCCCAGCCCAGGTGGGAGGGTGAGCTGCAACATGCTGATTCTATCACCCCTCCCTCTGACTTTTCCTTCCATTCCTTTGGCAGAAAACATTTGTTTCAACAAACACTGATTTCCAATAAATTTCTGGACCAATCTATTGGATCTTAAGAATGTGATTTGTGCGATTAAGTATATCTTGTATCTCGCTGTCTCTCCATCCATTTTTATTATATATAAAATATGTATGTGTGTATTTATTCAAGCGTGTGTATATAATTATTTACATCTATAATCTCCCAACCGTCCATTGTTTGTTGAAGGGTAGTCTGCATTACCATGGTGATGTTTAGTTTGGTCCCATGTGTAGCTTGCTCCTGTTCTAGCTGCGGAGTGGAGTCAGCATTGCTGCTTGGAGATGTGTGACTACAGAATGTTAAAATTAAAGCTTTGAACCTTGGGAGAAGTTGGGGTTTACCTGCTTTCGTGGTGTTGGGGGTGTACCGGTGTTGGGGGTACTGGGGTGTGTACCTGTGTTGGGATGTACCTGTCTGTGCTGGGGTTGAGCCTGTGTTGGGGTGTACCGGTATTGGGGGTGTTGGCGTGCTGGTGTTGGGGGGGTACCTGTATTGGGGTTGTTGGGGGGGGGTACCTGTATTGGGGTTGTGGGGGCGCACCTGTGGTGGGGTTTCACCTGTGGTGGGGGCGCACCTGTGTTGGGGGTGTACCTTTCTGTGCTGGGGTTGTTGGTGCACTGTGAAGGCAGCTGTGGTGAGAACATCTGTTTTTAATGGATCTGAGTTTCAATCAGAAGGCTGTATTTAGGAGAATTGTCTGTAGAATATACACACACATACATATTTTATATATAATAAAAATGAGAATTGTCTGAAAACGATGTGTAATACATATTTTAAAAACCTATTGGTCGGTGCTCAGTGATTCGAGATTAAACGGCTTCTGCTTATTTGCACCAGAGTTTTTTCACTTTCCAGTTTCACTAAATTAATTGCCATCTACTCAGTGACATTTAACCGTCTTTTTATCGGTTTGCCGGCGTCTGCAAGAAATGACTCATTTTCTGTAATTGTTTCAGTTAAACAGAAGAGAATAAAATGCATCATTTAAAGGGATTGATAGTACTCTGCCTGGCCGTTTTAATGACCCTGTACCTCAATCTTTTACTACAGATGCTGTGCCTTATTTCCTAAGCTTATTGCACTCACCACATCAAAACGTCTGTGAGCAAGCAGTCTGGGCCCTGGGGAACATAATAGGTATGTATCGGAATACGACCAGTTTAACCTTGTTGCACTAAAGGTTCCCCTTTGGAGACATGCACGGGCAGTGTGGGGCCTGGGGCGCGGGCAGTGTGGGGCCTGGGGCGCGGGCAGTGTGGGGCCTGGGGCGCGGGCAGTGTGGGGCCTGGGGCGCGGGCAGTGTGGGGCCTGGGCAGTGTGGGGGCTGGGGCGCCGGCATTGTGAGCCTCTTTACCATCCCTTCCAAGGATTTACCGGTGTCTCCAACCTCTTTTGAGTTTTTGATTGTTCTGCAACATGCTCCTCAGGTGCTGTTCTAAAGTAAAAAGCTCTGGGCCTCGTCTGGAACACAGACCAGCTTTGGTCCCCAAACACACTGAGTGATATAGAGGTTCTGGAAACAGTTTTTTTTATTCGTTCATGGGATGTGGGCGTCGCTGGCGAGGCCGGCATTTATTGCCCATCCCTAATTGCCCTTGAGAAGGTGGTGGTGAGCCGCCTTCTTGAACCGCTGCAGTCCGTGTGGTGAAGGTTCTCCCACAGTGCTGTTAGGAAGGGAGTTCCAGGATTTTGACCCAGCGACAATGAAGGAACGGCGATATATTTCCAAGTCGGGATGGTGTGTGACTTGGAGGGGAACGTGCAGGTGGTGGTGTTCCCATGTGCCTGCTGCTCTTGTCCTTCTAGGTGGTAGAAGTCGCGGGTTTGGGAGGTGCTGTTGAAGAAGCCTTGGCGAGTTGCTGCAGTGCATCCTGTGGATGGTACACACTGCAGCCACAGTGCGCCGGTGGTGAAGGGAGTGAATGTTTAGGGTGGTGGATAGGGTGCCAATCAAGCGGGCTGCTTTGTCCTGGATGGTGTCGAGCTTCTTGAGTGTTGTTGGAGCTGCACTCATCCAAGCAAGTGGAGAGTATTCCATCACACTCCTGACTTGTGCCTTGTAGATGTGGAAAGGCTTTGGGGAGGCCAGTAGATTGAAGACTCTCAGTTACCACAATAGGCTGAGAGGGCTGGGGCTTTTTACTCTAGAAAAGTGTAGATTTTGAGGAGATTTAATTGAGGTTGTTAAAATAATGAAAGGATTAGGTTCAATCCATGGGGATAGGCTATTTGAGCTGAGTCGGTTAGGGACATAAGTCGAAATTACATGAACAAAGAGCTCGGTTAGATGTCAAGAGGTACTTCTTTACACAGAGTCACCAACCTCTGGAACATGTTGCTAGCACGTACAGTGAATGAAGAATCACTGCAAGCATTCAGTCAGGAGCTGGACGAGATCCTGAGTGTGGCCAAGCTAACCTCATATAGAGGCAGAGGGGGTATTCGCAGATATGTGTCTCTATCACCGGTGTCTCCTGGAACTTGAGAGAGCCATGGGGGGGTTGGAGATCAATTTTTCGGAGTTTTTTTCCCTAAATTGACCTCAAATTTTTTTCTCTCTTTTTCTCTCTCCCTGGAGATTGCATGAGATGGGGATTGGGGGTGATGGTGGGTCGATGAGGAGCGGGGATTGGGGGTGATGGTGGATCAATGGGGAGTGGGGATTGGGGGTGATGGTGGGTCGATGGGGAGCGGGGATTGGGGGAGACGGGTCAATTGGGAGCGGGGATTGGGGGTGATGGTGGGTTGATGGGGAGCGGGAATTGGGGGAGACGGGGAGCGAGGGTTGGAGGTGACTGGTCGATGGGGAGCGGGGACTGGGGGTGACAGTGGGTTGATGGGGATTGGTGGTGATGGTGGGTCAATGGTGAGGGGGGATTGGGGGTGACAGTGCGTCAATGGAGAACAGAGATTGGGCATGACGGTGGGTCGATGGGATTGGGGGTGACGGTGCATCGATAGAGAACAGGGGTTGGGGGTGACAGTGGATCGATGGGATTGGGGGTGACGGTGAGTCGATGGGATTGGGGGTGACGGTGAGTCGATGGGATTGGGGGTGACGGTGAGTCGATGGGATTGGGGGTGACGGTGAGTCGATGGGATTGGGGGTGACGGTGCGTCGATGGGATTGGGGGTGACGGTGAGTCGATGGGATTGGGGGTGACGGTGAGTCGATGGGATTGGGGGTGACGGTGAGTCGATGGGATTGGGGGTGACGGTGCGTCGATGGAGAACAGGGGTTGGGGGTGACGGTGGATCGATGGGATTGGGGGTGACGGTGAGTCGATGGGATTGGGGGTGACGGTGAGTCGATGGGATTGGGGGTGACGGTGAGTCGATGGGATTGGGGGTGACGGTGAGTCGATGGGATTGGGGGTGACGGTGAGTCGATGGGATTGGGGGTGACGGTGAGTCGATGGGATTGGGGGTGACGGTGAGTCGATGGGATTGGGGGTGACGGTGCGTCGATGGAGAACAGGGATTGGGGGTGACCGGTCAACGGAGAGCAGGGATTGGGGTGATGGTGGGTTGATGGGGAGTGGGGATTGGGGGCGACGGTCCGTTGATTAGGGGTGACTGGTTGATGGTGAGCGGGGATTGGGTGATGGTGCGTCGATGGTTTGGGGGATTGGGGGTAATGGTGGGCCGATGGGAGTGGGGATTGGGGTGACGGTGTGTGAGTTGGGGAGGGGGTTTGGTGGTGACGGTGCATTGATGGGACGTGGGGATTGGGGGTGATGGTGGGTCGATGAGCGGGGATTGGGGGTGACAGTGTGTCGATATGGATTGGGGGTGATGGTGTGTCGATGGGGACCGGGGATTAGAGGTAACGTACGGGGATTGGGGGTGACATGCGTCGATGGGGAGCAGGGATTGGGGGTGATGGTGCGTCAATGGGGATTGGGGGTGACGTGCGTCGATGGGTAGCGGGGATTGGGGGTGACGTGCGTCGATGGGGAGCGGGGATTGGGGGTGACGTGCGTCGATGGGTAGCGGGGATTGGGGGTGACGTGCGTCGATGGGGAGCGGGGATTGGGGGTGATGGTGTGTCAATGGGGCATGGGGATTGGGGGTGACGGTGGATCGATGAGGTGCGGGGATTGGGGGTGACGGTGCGCGATGGGGATTGGGAGTGACGGTGGATCAATGAGGTGCGGGGATTGGGGGTGACGGTGCGCGATGGGGAGCAGGGATTGGGGGTGACGTGCGTCGATGGGTAGCGGGGATTGGGGGTGACGTGCGTCGATGGGGAGCGGGGATTGGGGGTGATGGTGTGTCAATGGGGCATGGGGATTGGGGGTGACGGTGGATCGATGAGGTGCGGGGATTGGGGGTGACGGTGCGCGATGGGGATTGGGAGTGACGGTGGATCAATGAGGTGCGGGGATTGGGGGTGACGGTGCGCGATGGGGAGCAGGGATTGGGGGTGACGTGCGTCGATGGGGAGCAGGGATTGGGGGTGATGGTGCGTCGATGGGGAGCAGGGATTGGGGGTGATGGTGCGTCGATGGGGAGCAGGGATTGGGGGTGATGGTGCGTCGATGGGGAGCAGGGATTGGGGGTAACGGTGCGTTGATGGGGATTGGGGGTGACGGTGGATCAATGAGGTGCGGGAATTGGGGGTGACGGTGCGCGGTGGGGAGCGGAGATTGGGGGTGACTGTGTGTCTAAGTTACACCAAAACAGTATAGGATAGGCTCGGTGGACCGGCTGGTCTTTTCCTATTGTTTTTGTATGTTTATATGAACTGAAGAAAACGAAGTAACTGAGGAACTGGCAGTTAAGTGGTGGTTGTGAGAACTCACAAACACTCTGGTCTGGCTTCCACCAGGAGTGTGTGGAGGAGTGTGCGGGCGTGTAGCGGGGAGATGCAGGCGGGCAAGTATGCGGAGGGGTGGTATCTGCGGGGGCATGCGTGCGGAAGGGGCGGGGCTTCCGGATGGGCGGGCATGCGTGCGGAGGGTGGGGCGGGCGTGTGGAGATGTGGCAAGTTGGATCCAAAATTGGCAGGAAGCAAAGGGTAATGGTCGATGGATGTCTTTGTGACAGGAAGGCTGTTTCTAGCGGGGTTCCGCAGGGCTCAGTACTGGGTCCCTTGCTTTTTGTGATATATATTAACGATTTGGACTTAAATGTAGGGGGCATGATTAAGAAGTTTGCAGATGATACAAAAATTGGCCGTGTGGTTGATAGTGAGGAGGAAAGCTGCAGACTGCAGGAAGATATCAATGGACTGGTCAGGTGGGCAGAAAAGTGGCAAATGGAATTCAATCTGGAGAAGTGTGAGATGATGCATTTGGGGAGAGCAAACACGGCAAAGGAATACACAATAAATGGGAGGATACTGAGAGGTGTAGAGGAAGTGAGGGACCTTGGAGTGCATGTCCACAGATCCCTGAAGGTAGCAGGACAGGTAGATAAGGTGGTTAAGAAGGCATATGGAATACTTTCCTTTATTAGTCGAGGCATAGAATATAAGAGCAGGGAGGTTATGCTAGAACGGAACTACGCTGCCTACATGAAAACCAAGAGCAGGAAGCTTGAGAAACTCGGCATCACCACCAGCAACGACCAAGCTTCCCCTGGTACCACGGTTGCAACCACAGGGAAGTCTATTGTCAATTTATCCGACCACACCCTTCAACCAGACGAAATCGAAGTTCTCAGCCGAGGGCTCAATTTCTGCCCCACTACCAAAATGGACCCCACTAGTCTCGCGGCGGACACAGAGGAATTCATCAGGAGAATGAGGCTCCGGGAATTCTACCACAAACCCCAAGATTTCAGCAGCGAACCCAATGAGACAATCGACGATCCGGAACAGCAGACAGAGGGATCCGCGGTACAGCAACCGAAGAGGAAAGAGTCAAACTGGACTCCTCCGGAGGGTCGCTGCCCTCAGCTGGACATGTATGATCAAGCTGTCAGGAAATGCGTCAATGCCAGATTCATCAGCCGCACTCAGAAGACAGTCCAGAATGTCACCCGAGCACAACGCAACGCCATCAACGCTCTCAAGACCAACCGCAACATCGTCATCAAACCAGCGGACAAAGGAGGAGCCATAGTCATACAGAACAGAACAGACTATTGCAAAGAAGCATACCGACAACTGGACAACCAGGAACACTACAGACGGTTACCCGCAGATCCGACCAAAGAACACACCCACCAGCTCAACAAACTGATCAAGACCTTCGATCCAGACCTTCAAAGCATCCTACGCACTCTCATCCCACGTAATCCCCGCGTGGGAGACTTCTACTGCCTCCCAAAGATACACAAAGCCAACACACCCGGACGTCCCATCGTATCAGGCAACGGAACCCTGTGTGAGAACCTCTCTGGATACATCGAGGGCATCCTGAAACCCATCGTACAGGGAACCCCCAGCTTCTGTCGCGACACTACAGACTTCCTACAAAAACTCAGTACCCACGGACCAGTTGAACCAGGAACACTTCTCACCACGATGGACGTCTCGGCACTATACACCAGTATCCCCCACGATGACGGCATCGCTGCGACAGCATCAATACTCAACACCAACAACAGCCAATCTCCGGAAGCCATCCTACAACTCATCCGCTTCATCCTGGATCACAATGTCTTCACCTTCGATAACCAGTTCTTTACCCAAACACACGGAACAGCCATGGGGACCAAATTCGCACCCCAATACGCCAACATTTTCATGCACAAGTTCGAGCAGGACTTCTTCACTGCACAAGACCTCCAACCAACACTATACACCAGATACATCGACGACATTTTCTTTCTATGGACCCACGGCAAGGAATCACTAAAGAGACTACACGATAACATCAACAAGTTCCATCCCACCATCAAGCTCACCATGGACTACTCCTCAGAATCAGTTTCTTTCTTGGACACACGAATCTCCATCAAAGACGGGCACCTCAGCACCTCACTCTACCGCAAGCCCACGGACAACCTCACGATGCTCCACTTTTCCAGCTTCCACCCTAACCACGTCAAAGAGGCCATCCCCTATGGACAGGCCCTGCGAATACACAGGGTCTGCTCAGACGAGGAGGAACGCGATGGACACCTACAGACGCTGAAAGACGCCCTAGTAAGAACGGGATATGACGCTCGACTCATCGATCGACAGTTCCGACGGGCCACAGCAAAAAATCGCATAGACCTCCTCAGGAGACCAACACGGGACGCAACCAACAGAGTACCCTTTGTCGTCCAGTACTTCCCCGGAGCGGAGAAACTACGCCATGTTCTCCGCAGCCTTCAACATGTCATCAATGAGGACAAACACCTCGCTATGGCCATCCCCACACCTCCACTACTCGCCTTTAAACAGCCACCCAACCTCAAACAGACCATCGTTCGCAGCAAATTACCCAGCTTTCAAGAGAACAGCGTCCACGACGCCACACAACCCTGCCACGGTAACCTCTGTAAGACATGCCAGATCATCGACACAGATACCACCATCACACGAGAGGACACCACCCACCAGGTGCATGGTTCATACTCCTGTGACTCGGCCAACGTTGTCTACCTCATACGTTGCAGGAAAGGATGCCCCAGAGCATGGTACATTGGCGAGACCATGCAGACGCTGCGACAACGGATGAACGGACACCGCGCAACAATCGCCAAACAGGAGGGTTCCCTCCCAGTCGGGGAACACTTCAGCAGTCATGGACATTCATCCACCGACCTTCGGGTAAGCGTACTCCAAGGCGGCCTTCGAGACACACGACAACGCAAAATCGTCGAGCAGAAATTGATAGCCAAGTTCCGCACCCATGAGGACGGCCTCAACCGGGATCTTGGGTTCATGTCACGCTACACGTTACCCCACCAGTGAACAAATGTTATCTGTTTTTAATATAATGGGTCATTTGCTGGCTTTCTCTGCCTTCCGGATGTTTCTGCCTCTCTTTTTTTTCCTGTTTGTTTTTTTGTTGAATGTGTATTCGGGGGTTCTGCAGGTGACACCTCTCTGTCTGAACACGGTGATTGCCTTGGCAACGGGCAGTTGCAGGAGCATTCTGTAAACACCATGTATTGTTCTATATGTATAAATGCGTAGGCTTCAAGGAGCTCCTGAACATTTACCTGAGGAAGGAGGAAGTCTCCGAAAGCTTGTGAATTTAAAATAAAATTGCTGGACTATAACTTGGTATTGTAAAATTGTTTAGAACTGTATAAAACACTGGTTAAGCCACAGTTTGAGTACTGTGTACAGTTCTGGTCACCACATTACAGGAAAGATGTAATTTCCACTCGAGAGGGTACAGAGGAGATTTACGAGGATGTTGCCAGGACTGGAGAATTTTAGCTATGAGGAAAGATTGGATTGGCTGGGGTTGTTCTCTTTGGAACAGAGGAGGCCGAGGGGAGATTTAATTGAGGTGTATAAAATTATGAGGGGCCTAAATAGAGTGGATAGGAAGGACCTATATCCCTTTAGCAGAGAGGTCAATAACCAGGTGGCATAGATTTAAAGTGATTGGTAGAAGGATTAGAGGGGAGCTGAGGAAAAGTTTTTCACTCAGAGGGTGGTGGGGGTCTGGAACTCACTGCCTGAGAGGATGGTAGAGGCAGAAACCCTCAACTCATGTAAAAAGTACCTGGATGTGCACCTGAAGTGCCGTAACCTACAGGGCTACGGACCAAGTGCTGGAAAGTGGGATTAGGCTGGTTGGCTCATTTTCAGCCAGCGTGGACAAGATGGGCCGAATGGCCTCCTTCTGTGCTGTAAATTTTCTATGATTCTCTCTAACGAAACCTTTCCTCTCTGTTCAGGTGACGGTCCCCAGTGTAGAGACTATGTCATCAGTCTAGGAGTGATAAAGCCTCTGCTCTCGTTTATTAATCCTTCTATCCCAATCAGCTTCTTACGGAATGTCACGTGGGTAATTGTCAATCTGTGCAGAAATAAAGACCCACCACCACCAGCAGAGACCATTCAAGAGGTAGGTTTGATTTACAGTTCCTGTTAATGCCGACTGTGCTGTTTGTATTGAGAGAGGCAGGACATTATTTCACCATGAAACCTCACTTCATATTTTTGTTTTTATTTCTCCTGCAGCAGCTTCTGGTGTCTCCACAGTTTCCCTTTCCCACTAGATTATATTAGTCTAACAATCACTGGAGGTCTGATGGGGGTGGGGTGTTAGATGCAGGGGCTGTGACTATAAGCTGCTGGCTGATGCTCACACTGCGGATTTTACTGCACAGTAAATGCATGTTGGGAGTTAATTTCAGCATTCAGGCCAACCCAGAGCCCTGGAAATACTCATCTCATCATTAATGTGGTGATGTGCCATCCAAGAACCTACAGGACTCCGTTCCTTAGAACTAACTTATTCCACCTTGTGAACACCAACTGCAATGAAACAGAATTGAGTTGTTTGCTTAGAAACAGGATTACTCTCCAATGAGACTGCTGAATTAGTTGTCTATTTGAGACAGCGTTTTTAATTAAATGAATTCAGCAGTCGTTTTAATGGATGGATAATATGTAACAAGGACCCTCTTTCTTCTGCAGTTGCTGCCGGCTTTGGGTGTATTAATACAGCACAGTGATACAAATGTAAGTATTTAGAAAAATCTTCCTGCAGTTTGTAAACCCTGACGTTAGTTTCTGTAATTGCTATACTTTACAACCATTCGTTATCTTAGATTCTAGTTGACACAGTCTGGGCTCTGTCCTACTTGACTGACGGTGGAAATGAACAGATCCAGATGGTGATAGACTCTGGCGTAGTCCCTCATCTAATTCCACTTCTAAGTTGCCAAGAGGTAAAAGTTCAGGTAAGCTCAAAAAAAAACTGCACGGCTGCCTATTGATGGGCCATTGAGATTAATGCTTTGTATAGACTGTAATGGGCCTTTGAGATTAATGCTTTGTCTGGACTGTAATGGGCCATTGAGATTAATGCTTTGTCTGGACTGTAATGGGCCATTGAGATTAATGCTTTGTCTGGACTGTAATGGGCCATTGAGATTAGTGCTTTGTCTACAGTGTAATGGGCCATTGAGATTAATGCTTTGTCTGGACTGTAATGGGCCATTGAGATTAATGCTTTGTATAATTGTAATGGGCCATTGAGATTAATGCTTTGTCTGGACTGTAATGGGCCATTGGGATTAATGCTTTGTCTGGACTGTAATGGGCCATTGAGATTAATGCATTGTCTGGACTGTAATGGGCCATTGAGATTAATGCTTTGTCTGGACTGTAATGGGCCATTGGGATTAATGCTTTGTCTGGACTGTAATGGGCCATTGGGATTAATGCTTTGTCTGGACTGTAATGGGCCATTGGGATTAATGCTTTGTCTGGACTGTAATGGGCCATTGGGATTAATGCTTTGTCTGGACTGTAATGGGCCATTGGGATTAATGCTTCATCTGAACTGGTACAGCGGCGGGTAATCTTGCACATTCTTAACATCATCTTCTGCATAAAAGAGTAAGCTCAGAGGACAATCACTTGGAAGCAGCTCCTTTTAAGACATGTTTGCTGCTGCAAAGGAGAAAGACTATTTCATAGTATCATAACAGGTACAGCACAGGAGGCTGTTCGGCCCATCGTGCCTGTGCTGGCTCTTTGAAAGAGCTATCCAATTAGTCCCACTCCCCTGCTCTTTCCCCATAGCCCTGCAAATATTTGTCCCCTTCAAGTATTTATCTAATTCCCATTTGAAAGTTATTATTGAATCTGCTTCCTCCGCCCTTTCAGGCAGCGCATTCCAGATCGTTACAACTCGCTGCGTAAAAAAATGTTTCCTCGTGCCTGTTTGCCTTGTAAGATCTTCATTCTTCAAAAGGATACTTCCTGCATCTCTCAAGATCTTTCCAGTCGAACCCCTTTATATGGAATTACTGTTCAACGTTACAGCATTTTCATGGAGCATTTTTGTGTTTGTTTTTCTCTGGAGGAGAAATGATTCATCAGTTCAGGGCAGGGTCTGCAAGTGAGTCATGAGCGCTGTTTTGGCATGTGATGTCAACAACGCCTGATATGGACATCACCGATGAAGGTTGGCGACATATCATTGTCAGGACAGTGTGTACCTTGGAGGTGATGGTGCTCTCATGACTTTGCTGCTCTTCTCCTTCCTGATGAATATTCCATTGCATTCCTGACTCGAGCCTTGTAGATGGTGAAGAGGAATTGAGCCACTCATTGAGGTACCCAGCCTCTACACTGCTTTTGTAGCCATGGTGTTGTTACCTTCAGCTGCTTCATCAATGACCTTCCATCTGTCATAAGGTGTGGCTGTTTGCTGATCATTCTACAGTTTTCAGCTCAATTCAAAACTCCTCCAATAATGAAGCAGTAGATTCCAGCCTAGAGCAGGCCCTGGACATCATCTAGGCTTGGACTCGCAATTGCTAGGTAACGTTCCCACCACGTCAGTGGCAGGCAGTCACCAATCACCTAGAAGTAAAGGGAATTAGGGGTTACGGGGAGCGGGCAGGAAATTGGACATGAATTTAGATTTGAAGTTCGGATCAGATCAGCCATGATCTTATTGAATGGCAGAGCAGGCTCGAGGGGCCGATTGGCCTACTCCTGCTCCTATTTCTTATGTTCTTATGTCCAATAAGCAAAGGTCCAACCACCTCGCTCTCTCCTTCAATGGCACCACCATCAACATCCCCAGAGTTACCAGATAGAACCTTAACTCGACCAGTCATATCAACCCTGTGGCTACAAGAGCAGGGCAGGGGCTGGGTACTCTGTGGCAGGTGATTCACCTCCTGACCCCTCAAAGCCTCGCCATCATCTACAAGGCTAAAATCAGGAGTGTGATGGAATAATTGCCACTCGCCTGGATGGGTGCAGCTACAGCAATGCTCAAGGAGCACGTAACCATCCAGGACAAAGCAGTCCATTTGATCAGCATCCTTTCCACTGAACTCAATATCCACCCACTGTGCCACTGTTGCACTGTGGCTACAGTCTGTGGTATCTACAGGATGCATTGCAGCAACTCCCCACGCATACTACTACAACACCTCGCAGCCCCGTGACCTCTACCGCCGAGAAGAACAAGAGCAACCATGCTGTGGGAATACTCTCACCTTCACATCTCCTCCAAGTCACCCACCATTCTGACTGAGACATATATGGCCATTCCTTCATAGTCACTAGGGCCAAAATGCTGACGTTTCCTACCTAACACCACATGGACTGCAGTGGTTCAAGGAGAAGGCCCATCACCAGCTTCTCATGGCAACAAGTGATGGCCAATAAATGCGGTATTGCCACATCCCGAGAACACAATAAATAAAATTGGTTGAACCTCCTAGCCAGTTTGTGAATAGCAGTGAAAAGGTGGGTGATGATGTGAGTCACGATACCAAAACCACTATCACCCACTTTGACATCAAACCCTTTGTAATGATGTGACCATTTTGTGAGGGTATTAACAATGTGCATCTTGCTGTTAGTGACCAGCAATCGCTGGGTTCTCATTCTAAGTTGTGGGGGACTATGAGGAATAATGTAAGTGGACATAATTCCAATATAATCCAGTTTTAGTGGTGAATTTTTGGTTTAAAGATTTAAGACTTATAGAATTGCTAACATCCACAAGTGCAGATCGGCATGGAATTGAGAATTCTGTGCCTGCAGGTTTCCACCAGCCAAGGGACATGGACTCGAGCTTAGAAGAGGAAAGGTGCATGGTCAAACTAGATTTACTAATTTTCTCTAGCAGGGTGTGAATGTGTGAAGTGGACCACCCGGTGAAGCAGTGGATTCAGGTGGTGTGGAAACATTGGATCAATATTTAAGGGAGTGGGCGATTGAGATATGTTAGTTTCTAGGACTGGCCCATAGACTGCAGGCTTTTCCGTTCCTGGACTGTGTTCCTGTGTCTGCTCATGACTTTGCAAGCTTCACTTCACACTTCTCTCTGTTAAATTTCATCTGCCATATGTCTGCCCATTTCACCAGTCTGCCCATGTCCTCCTGAAGGCTGTTGCTATCCTCCACATTGTTTATTACATTTCCGAGTTTCGTGGCATCTGCAAACTTTGAAATTATACCCTGAATACCCAAATCCAGGTAATTAATATATCTCAAAAAGAGCAGTGGTCCTAATACTGACCCCTGGGGAATGCCACTGTATACTTCCCTCCAGTCTGAAAAACAACCGTTCACCACTACTGTATGCTTTCTGTAGTAGTCACGTTATCTCGTCAACAAGAATTCACACCCATTGTGGTGAGGACAATTCTGTTCATATGGGCAAAGCATGAGGTGTCTGGAGAAAAACCCCTGGGTGAGGATGTGGTTAGTTTTGGTGCCAGGCTTGCTGATGAATCCTTGCATAGGGAAGGACTGAGACACCCTGTCCCCTACTTTGTGAGGTCCGAATTAACAAAGAAGGGAAAAGACAGGTTTTGAGTCCGTCTGGTTTTTAAATAAGAGACTGCAGTCTCTGGAACTGGAAGCTAAAAAGCAGGAGGTTAGTTTTTATAGGTGGAAGTTGTCTGAAAGAAAGGTAATTCCAAAAACAAAGGGGAGCGAACATGTGGTTTATTATTTTCTCCCATTTCTTAAGGAGAAAAATGTGATTGCATTCTGACTAACTGGACTTTGCTCTGCCTGTTACTCTGTACATTCACTTGCTGTGTGTGAAATAAAGCAGCTTAGCATTCCGTATCTGTCTCACCAACGTGTCTCTCATGAAGCACACATTAGACTTCATGCAGAAGGAAGGCACAATATCTTGTTCAGATCATAAGGGGGTCCCCAGGTTACCTTAATGTGTAATTGGATATTGGACAGTACGAGCGCGCTTCTGAAGATGCTTATACTGTTAGAGTGCACAGCACCACTGTACCCGAGAGAATATCTAAACCAGACGCAATGAGAGTTCGAGACTCAAAAGTCAAACGCTCACAAGTTTATTAAGGGTTAAGTGAACATACTCACACACAACATCCCAGAATGCATGGCGATGCCTTGCTGTAGACGATCACATGTTAATCATTGATCTCAACTTTCTAAATCTGCTTCTTACCCTTCTAACTTTGCTTTATAATCTCGCCCTTTTTATATCTTCCTCACTGCATCACTTAACATACATTCCATGACCCTTATACACTCTGCACCAGCTTCTACCTGTCTTTATCACAAAGTTCCACGCTATCTAAACATCTCTCATCTGTGGTCCCAGAGGCTAACAGAAGCTGCTGGTGTTTAGGTCAAGCAAAGCACAGAATATACCCTATTATTGCTATACTGCAGAAACGTTGGTCTCTAGGCGTGCATGAATTGTGGAAAAGTTCAGAATTAAGGTGTTGTGTAACCTCCATCAGGCTGTTTGTGACTTGTGAAGCCTGCATTGTCAAGGCTTTTAACCTTAGTGGCTCAATACAGAATGGGTCCCTCAGACACTCTCGATCCCTTAACAGCATCAACACCTCCACATTCTCTCAGGACCTTCAGGGAAAGGTCCGAGTGTAAAAAGCAGCAGGAAGTCACCTTCCTCCTTTTGGAGATTAGTGGGGACCTCAAATTTCAAATTATAACACAGTAAATCCAATTAGAATTCAGGTGACAGAAAAAGTACCTAATTTTATACATTTATGAATATATCGATATACTGCAATGAATTTGTAAGATTTATTGAGTTCAAGTAGTGTAACTGTGGCTTTCATCAAGGCTTGCAATAACTCTGGAATCAAATATCAAACTCTTCCGATGTGCTGACACATGACACTGATATGTTTGAGGCCCAGTGCAATTTGATGTGTTTGAAATGTTTGTGTCCCTTTCTTTCACAGACGGCTGCGTTGAGAGCTGTGGGTAATATAGTAACTGGCACTGATGAGCAGACGCAGATCATATTGAACTGTGACGTACTCTCCCACTTCCCAAACCTACTCACTCACCCGAAGGAGAAGATCAACAAGGTAACTTTTATTGTAGATTTTTTATTTGTTTTCTTCCTGGAGGTGCTGATTTGCCATTTCCCGCCCCTCCCCCCGGCACGGAGGAGCCCCGCGCCCCTCCCCCCCCGGCACGGAGGGGCCCCGCGCCCCTCCCCCCCCCGGCACGGAGGGGCCCCGCGCCCCTCCCCCCCGGCACGGAGGGGCCCCGCGCCCCTCCCCCCCGGCACGGAGGGGCCCCGCGCCCCTCCCCCCGGCACGGAGGGGCCCCGCGCCCCTCCCCCCCCGGGGCACGGAGGGGCCCCGCGCCCCTCCCCCCCGGGGCACGGAGGGGCCCCGCGCCCCTCCCCCCCCGGGGCACGGAGGGGCCCCGCGCCCCTCCCCCCCCGGGGCACGGAGGGGCCCCGCGCCCCTCCCCCCCCGGGGCACGGAGGGGCCCCGCGCCCCTCCCCCCCCGGGGCACGGAGGGGCCCCGCGCCCCTCCCCCCCCCCCGGGGCACGGAGGGGCCCCGCGCCCCTCCCCCCCCCCCGGGGCACGGAGGGGCCCCGCGCCCCTCCCCCCCCCCGGGGCACGGAGGGGCCCCGCGCCCCTCCCCCCCCGGCACGGAGGGGCCCCGCGCCCCTCCCCCCGGCACGGAGGGGCCCCGCGCCCCTCCCCCCCCGGGGCACGGAGGGGCCCCGCGCCCCTCCCCCCCCGGGGCACGGAGGGGCCCCGCGCCCCTCCCCCCCCCGGGGCACGGAGGGGCCCCGCGCCCCTCCCCCCCCCGGGGCACGGAGGGGCCCCGCGCCCCTCCCCCCCCGGGGCACGGAGGGGCCCCGCGCCCCTCCCCCCCCGGGGCACGGAGGGGCCCCGCGCCCCTCCCCCCCCCCGGGGCACGGAGGGGCCCCGCGCCCCTCCCCCCCCCCGGGGCACGGAGGGGCCCCGCGCCCCTCCCCCCCCCCGGGGCACGGAGGGGCCCCGCGCCCCTCCCCCCCCCCCCGGGGCACGGAGGGGCCCCGCGCCCCTCCCCCCCCCCCCCCCCGGGGCACGGAGGGGCCCCGCGCCCCTCCCCCCCCCCCGGGGCACGGAGGGGCCCCGCGCCCCTCCCCCCCCCCCCCCGGGCACGGAGGGGCCCCGCGCCCCTCCCCCCCCCCCCCCCCCCCCCGGGCACGGAGGGGCCCCGCGCCCCTCCCCCCCCCGGGCACGGAGGGGCCCCGCGCCCCTCCCCCCCCCGGGCACGGAGGGGCCCCGCGCCCCTCCCCCCCCGGGGCACGGAGGGGCCCCGCGCCCCTCCCCCCCGGTGCACAGTGGGGCCCCGCGCCCCTCCCCCCCCCGGGGCACGGAGGGGCCCCGCGCCCCCCCCCCCCCCCGGGGCACGGAGGGGCCCCGCGCCCCCCCCCCCCCCCCCCCCCCGGGGCACGGAGGGGCCCCGCGCCCCCCCCCCCCCCCCCCCCCGGGGCACGGAGGGGCCCCGCGCCCCCCCCCCCCCCCCCCCCCGGGGCACGGAGGGGCCCCGCGCCCCCCCCCCCCCCCCCCCCCGGGGCACGGAGGGGCCCCGCGCCCCTCCCCCCCCCCCCCCCCCCCCGGGGCACGGAGGGGCCCCGCGCCCCTCCCCCCCCCCCCCCCCCCCGGGGCACGGAGGGGCCCCGCGCCCCTCCCCCCCCCCCCCCCCCCCCCCCCCCGGGGCACGTATAAAAGTGCTGGCAGTAAAGTAAATGCTGTAATGTGATCTCAGTCCAGCAGACTGTAAACTGCGGTAATGTTCTGTGCAGGAGGCAGTGTGGTTCCTTTCAAATGTCACCGCTGGAAACCAGCAGCAAGTGCAATCTGTAATAGACGCCGGACTCATTCCGATGATTGTCCATCATCTCACCAAAGTAAGTACAGTTCCTACTCTGTGAACAGTTACCTGCATGAACTATGTTTTTTATATTTTTTACGAAACCTTTGGAACCCTTGGCATTAACAATCCCGCATTATCAGGCTGGTATACTGCATGTACCTGTTCGAAAAGTACTTGCTTAGAGTCATGGAGTCAGCAGTATTCATACTGTCGCTCCATGGTCAAGCAAACAGTCCTCTGCTCTGTTCGCACAATTCTACGCACATGACCCCCTGCTCACAAGGCTGCATGTGTGACCCTCTGCTCGCACACAGCGACATGCGTGACCCCCTGCTCTCTCATGTCTACATGCACGATCCTCTGCTCTCACACGTAGAAACATAGAAAATAGGAGCAAGAGTAGGCCATTCGGCCCTTCGGCCCTGCTCCGCCGTTCAAAATGATCATGGCTGATCGTCTAACTCAGTACCCTGTTCCCACTTTTTCCCCTTACCCCTTGATCCATTTAGCATTAAGAAGTGTATCTCTCTCCTTGAATACATCTAATGACTTGGCCTCCACTGCCTTCTGTGTTAGAGAATTCCACAGGTTCACCACCCTCTGAGTGAAGAAATTTCTCCTTATCTCGGTTCTGAATGGCATACCCCGTATCCTGAGACTGTGACCCTCACCTGGACTCCTGCCATCGGGAACATCCTCCCTGCATCTAGTCTGTCTAGTCCTGTTAGAATTTTATATGTTTCGATGAGATCACCTCTCATTCTTCTAAACTCGAGTGAATATAGGCCTAGTCGACCCAATCCCTCTTCATACGTCAGTCCTGCCATCCCAGGGATCAGTCTGGTAAACCTTCGTTGCACTCCCTCCATGGCAAGGACATCCTTCCTCAGATAAGGAGACCAACACTGCACACAATACTCCAGATGTGGTGTCACCAAGGCCCTGTATAACTGCAGTAAGACATCCCTGCTCCTGTACTCAAATCCTCTTGCAATGAAGGCCAACATACCATTCGCCTTCCTAACTGCTTGCTGCACCTGAATGCTCGCTTTCAGCGACTGGTGTACAAGGACACCCAGGTCTCGTTGCACCTCCCCTTTTCCCAATCTATCACCATTCAGATAATAATCTGCTTTTCTGTTTTTACAACCAAAGTGGATAACCTCACATTTATCCACGTTATACTGCATCTGCCATGTTCTTGCCCACTCACCCAACTTGTCTAAATCATATTGGAGCCTCTTTGCATCCTCCTCACAGCTCACATTCCACCCCAGCTTTGTGTCGTCTACAAACTTGGAAATGTTACATTCAGTTCCCTCATCCAAATCATTGTTATATATTGTGAATAGCTGGGGCCCAAGCACTGATCCCTGCGGTACCCCACTAGTCACTGCCTGCCACCCGGAAAAAGACCCGTTTATTCCTATTCTCTTTTTCCTCTCTGTCAACCAATTCTCAATCCATGCCAGTATATTCCCCCCAATCCCATGTGCTTTAATTTTGCACACTAACCTCTTGTGTGGGACCTTATCAAAAGCCTTCTGAAAATCCAAATACACCACATCCACTGGTTCTCCCCTATCTATTCTACTAGTTACATCCTCAAAAAACTCCAGTAGATTTGGTAAGCCTGATTTCCCTTTCATAAACCCTTGCTGACTTTGTCCAATCCCATTAATGCCCTCCGAGTGTTCTGTTATCACATCTTTTATAATAGACTCTAGCATTTTCCCCACTACTGATGTTAGGCTAACTGGTCTGTAATTCCCTGTTTTTTCTCTCTCTCCTTTTTTAAATAGTGGGGTTACATTTGCCGCCCTCTAATCTGTAGGAACTGTTCCAGAGTCTATAGAATTTTGGAAGATGATCACCAATGCATCCACTATTTCCAGGGCCACTTCCTTTAGTACTGTGGGATGTAGATTATCAGGCTCTGGGGATTTGTCAGCCTTTAGCCCCATTAATTTCCCTAGCACTTTTTTTTACTAATACTGGTTTCCTTCAGTTCCTCCCTCTCACTAAACCCTTGGTTCCCTAACATTTCCGGCAGGTTATTTGTGTCCTCCTTTGTGAAGACAGAACCAAAGTATGTGTTTAATTGTTCTGCCATTTCTTTGTTCCCCATTATAATTTCCCCCATTTCTGACTCTGAGGGACCTACATTTGTCTTCACTAATCTTTTTCTCTTGACATATTTATAGAAGCTTATTACTGTCAGTTTTTATGTTCCCTGCTAGTTTACTCTCATACTCTATTTTTCCCTTCTTAATCAATCTCTTTGTCCTCCTTTGCTGAATTCTGAACTGCTCCCAATCCTCAGGCTTGGGGCTTTTTCTGGCAATTTTATATGTCTCCTCTTTGGATCTAATACTATCCCTAATTTCTTTTGTAAGCCACGGTTGAGCCATCTTTCCTGTTTTATTTTTGCGCCAGACAGGAATGAATAATTGTTGTAATTCCTGCACACGTTCTTTAAATATTAGCCATTGCCTATCCACCGTCATCCCTTTTAGTAAAGTTCCCCAATCTATCATAGCCAACTCGCACCTCATACTTTCATAATTTCCTTTATTTAGATTTATCTACATCTAGATGCATGACCCTCTGCCCGTTCATGTCTGCATGCATGACCCCCTGCTCACACGTCTACATGCATGACCCTCTGCTCTCGCACGTCGATATGCATGACCCTCTGCTTTCACATGTCTACATGCATGATCCCCTGCTCGAACATAGCTTTATTTTTGACATTTGATTCAATCCCAACAATTCTATACGAATTCGTTTGAGAGAAGCACTCTTCAACTTCTACAGTGGGGTATTAGGATTGAGGCAGTCTGTTGCCTGAAAAATTTAATGTGATAACATAAAGTGGTTGTCATTCTTTAACGACAGTTGCATCAGTCCGCTTTTTTCATATTGACTCCAGGTGTCAGCTCTATGAGAAGGATGTGGGTTCAAGTCCTGCTACTGACCTCACATAATCTCGGCTGACACTTCAGTGCTGCACTGTCGGAGGGTCAGTACTGAGGGAGCGCTGCACTGTCGGAGGGTCAGTACTGAGGGAGCGCTGCACTGTCGGAGGGTCAGTACTGAGGGAGCGCTGCACTGTCAGAGGGTCAGTACTGAGGGAGCGCTGCACTGTCGGAGGGTCAGTACTGAGGGAGCGCTGCACTGTCAGAGGGTCAGTACTGAGGGAGCGCTGCACTGTCGGAGGGTCAGTACTGAGGGAGCGCTGCACTGTCAGAGGGTCAGTACTGAGGGAGCGCTGCACTGTCGGAGGGTCAGTACTGAGGGAGCGCTGCACTGTCAGAGGGTCAGTACTGAGGGAGCGCTGCACTGTCGGAGGGTCAGTACTGAGGGAGCGCTGCACTGTCGGAGGGTCAGTACTGAGGGAGCGCTGCACTGTCGGAGGGTCAGTACTGAGGGAGCGCTGCACTGTCGGAGGGTCAGTACTGAGGGAGCGCTGCACTGTCGGAGGGTCAGTACTGAGGGAGCGCTGCACTGTCGGAGGGTCAGTACTGAGGGAGCGCTGCACTGTCGGAGGGTCAGTACTGAGGGAGCGCTGCACTGTCGGAGGGTCAGTACTGAGGGAGCGCTGCACTGTCGGAGGGTCAGTACTGAGGGAGCGCTGCACTGTCGGAGGGTCAGTACTGAGGGAGCGCTGCGCTGTCGGAGGGTCAGTACTGAGGGAGCGCTGCGCTGTCGGAGGGTCAGTACTGAGGGAGCGCTGCACTGTCGGAGGGTCAGTACTGAGGGAGCGCCGCACTGTCGGAGGGTCAGTACTGAGGGAGTGCTGCACTGTCGGAGGGTCAGTACTGAGGGAGTGCTGCACTGTCGGAGGGTCAGTACTGAGGGAGCGCTGCACTGTCGGAGGGTCAGTACTGAGGGAGTGCTGCACTGTCGGAGGGTCAGTACTGAGGGAGCGCTGCACTGTCGGAGGGTCAGTACTGAGGGAGCGCTGCACTGTCGGAGGGTCAGTACTGAGGGAGCGCCGCACTGTCGGAGGGTCAGTACTGAGGGAGCGCCGCACTGTCGGAGGGTCAGTACTGAGGGAGCGCTGCACTGTCGGAGGGTCAGTACTGAGGGAGCGCTGCACTGTCGGAGGGTCAGTACTGAGGGAGCGCTGCACTGTCGGAGGGTCAGTACTGAGGGAGCGCTGCACTGTCGGAGGGTCAGTAATGAGGGAGTGCTGCAGTGTCGGTGGGGCAGTAATGAAGGAGTGCTGCACTGTCGGAGGGTCAGTCTTTCGGATGAGACGTTAAACTGCGGTACGATCTGCCTGTTCAGTTGGTTGTTAAAGTTTCCATGACGTCACTTGAAGAACAGGCTGTTTTCCCAATGTCTTGGCCAATATTCCTCCCTGAGCAATTGCATCAAACACAGATCAAGTTGGTTCTTCATCTGTTTGTGGGCCCTTGCTGTGAAGAATTGGCAGTGTTTTCCTGTATAACAGTGACTGCACTTCAAAAGTAATTCATTGTCTGTGAAGCACTTTGCATGTCTTGAGGCTGTATATAAATGCATGTCATTTCTTTTCTCTGGTTATGTCAAGTTTTATTTATCGTGTTTTTTGTTGAATTTAGTGAAGAAATAGGTTGATTTATTCGACCAGTTCCATGTCTTTACAGCCCTTTGTCATTTCCCCACTAATGTGTGCCTGGAGCTAATCCCTGAGCAGCTGTATTTCGGGTACTGAGAACTATTTATGTAAAGTGACTTTCATGTTTAAATATTCGATAACTAATGACCTTACTTTATTAAATTGTTGTCATGCCTTCCAGGGAGATTTTGGGACACAGAAGGAAGCAGCATGGGCGATCAGTAACTTGACTATCAGTGGGAGAAAGGAACAGGTAAACTGCAAGTTTTAGCAATACTGAAGTACCAAATTATTGTGTGGCCAGTGTGTGTGGTGAACACACAATCCAGACTTTCTCCTGGACATTGCACTTTTCCCCGATACTTCCTTCACTTTCTTAAACATACACTTCCTATAAGAATATGAAAATTAAATTTCCACAATATTCAGCTAGAAAGGAAAGTCATACAATCTTTATTAAGTGTTTTTAATCTGGTAATAACACGTGATTGTTACTTACAGTAAATTATATTGTTGTGAAAACAAACTGTTTTGCAAGAGATTCTGTTCACCAATAACAAACTAAATATTTCTTGGTTTCTTTATTAGTATTTGGTCTGATGAGAGACCCCCCCCCCGTACGATCCGGGGACACCCCCCCCCCCCCCCGTTCGATCCGGGGACACCCCCCCCCCGTACGATCCGGGGACACCCCCCCCCGTACGATCCGGGGACACCCCCCCCCCCCCCCGTACGATCCGGGGACACCCCCCCCCCCCCCCGTACGATCCGGGGACACCCCCCCCCCCCCCCCGTACGATCCGGGGACACCCCCCCCCCCCCCCCCGTACGATCCGGGGACACCCCCCCCCCCCCCGTACGATCCGGGGACACCCCCCCCCCCCGTACGATCCGGGGACACTCTCTCTCCCCCCCCCCCCCCCCGTTCGATCCGGGGACACTCTCTTCCCCCCCCCCCGTTCGATCCAGGGACACCCCCTGTACGATCCAGGGACCCCCCCCGTACGATCCAGGGGGACCCCCCCCCCCGTTCGATCCAGGGACACCCCCCCCCCCCCCCCCCGTACGATCCAGGGACACCCCCCTCCCCCCGTACGATCCAGGGACCCCCCCCCCGTACGATCCAGGGACCCCCCCCCCCCCCCCCGTACGATCCGGGGACACCCCCCCCCCCCCCCCCCGTACGATCCGGGGACACCCCCACCCCCCCCCCCCCCCCCGTACGATCCGGGGACACACCCCCCCCCCCCCCCGTACGATCCGGGGACACCCCCACCCCCCCACCCCCCCCACGTACGATCCGGGGACACCCCCCACCCCCCCCGTACGATCCCGGTGTGCACTGAGCAACAACTGGAGGCTGGGTCACCTCTGGCGACCCTCAGACATCTCCTCCGCTGGCTAGTTGGAGCAGGAGCCATGCTATTCCAGAGCATGATGCCCAGGCAACTCTGCTTCCGATTCTCAGCTCTGATTTATTGGAATGTCCTGTTTGAGTTTTGTATCCCTGGATGGGGCTTTTCTCAGCACTGTGGCCTCGTTGGTGGGTAAATCCTACATCAGAATTCTAAGATCTATTAATCATAGAATCGTTACAGCACAGGAGGACGCCATTCAGCCCATCGAGCCCGTTCCGGCTCTTTGTTAGAGCACCCCAATTAGTCCCATTACCCCGCTGTAACCCTGCAAATTTTTTACTTTCAAGTATTTATCTAATTCCTTTTTGAAAGCCACAATTAAATCTGCCTCTGCCGCCCTTTCAGGCAGCGCATTCCAGATCATAACCATTCGCTGCGTGAAGAAGATTTTCCTCATGTCGCCTTTGGTTCTTTTGCCAATCACCTTAAATCTATGTCCTCTGGTTCTAGACCCTTCCGCCAATGGGAACAGTTTCTCTTTATTTAATTTACTTTATCTAAACCCGTCATGATTTTGAACACCTCGATCAAATCTCCTCTCAACCTTCTCTGCTGTAAGGAGATCAACCCCAGCTTCTCCAGTCTCTCCACGTAACTAAAGTCCCTCATCCCTGGAATCATTCCAGTAAATCTCTTCTGCACCCTCTCTAAGGCCTTCACATCTTTCCTAAAGTGCGGAGCCCAGAACTGGACACAATACTCCAGTTGTGGCTGAACCAGTGTTTTATAAAGGTTCATCATAACTTCCTTGCTTTTGTACACTATGCCTCTATTTATAAAGCCCAGGATCCCGTATGCTTTTTTAGCCACTTTCTCAACCTGCCCTGCCACCTTCAAAGATTTGTTATGTGGATATCCCCAGCTCTCTCTCTTCCTGCATCCCCTTCAAAATTGTACCATTTAGTTTATATTGTCTCTCCTCATTCTTCCTGCCAAAATGTACCACTTCGCACTTCTCTGCATTAAATTTCATCTGCCATCTGTCCGCCCATTCCACCAGCCTGTCTATGTCCTCTTGAAGTCTATCACTATCCTTCTCACTGTTCACTACACTTCCAAGTTTTGTGACATCTGCAGATTTTGAAATTGTGCCCTGTACACCAAGTCCAAGTCATTAATATATATCAAAAAACAGCAGTGGTCCCAGCACCGACCCCTGGGGAACACCACTGTACACCTCCCTCCAGTCTGAAAAACAATCGTTCACCACTACTCTCTGCTTCCTGTCACTTAGCCAATTTCATATCCATGCTGCCACTGCCCCTTTTATTCCATGGGTTTCAGTTTTGCTGAGAAGCCTATTATGTGGCACTTTATCAAACGCCTTTTGAAAGTTGATATACCAAACATCAACCACATTGCCCTCATCGACCCTCTCTGTGTTGGCTTTCCTTTATTAATCTGCACTCGTCCAAGTGACCATTAATTTTGTCCCGGATTATTGTTTCTAAAAGTTTCCGCACCACCGAGAAACTGACTGGCCGGTAGTTGCTGGGTTTATCCTTACACCCTTTTTGAACAAGGGTGTAACATTTGCAATTCTCCACTCCTCTGGCACCCATTTACTCTTTATTTGCCTGTAGAAGACTTTTGGATTCCCTTTTATGTTGGCCGCCAGTCTATTCTCATATTCTCTCTTTGCCCCTTTTATTTCCTTTTTCACTTCTCCTCTGTACTTTCAATATTCTGCCTGGTTCTCACTTGTATTATCAACCTGACATCTGTCATACGCCCCTTTCTCTGCTTCATCTTACTCTCTATCTCTTTCGTCATCCAGGGAGCTCTGGCTTTGGCTGCCCTACCTTTCCCCCTCGTGACTGTACCCGAACCATCTCCTCCTTAAAGGCCACCCATTGTTCGATTACAGTTTTGCCTGCCAACCTTTGATTCCAATTTGCCTGGGCCAGATCCATTCTCAACCCTCTGAAATTGGCCCTCCAATTAAGTATTTTTACTCTAAATTGCTCCTTGTCCTTTTCCACACCTATTCTAAACCTTATGATCACTGTTCCCCCACAGACCCTTGCTCCACTTGACCCACCTCATTCCCCAGAACCAGATCCAGCAATGCCTCCTTCCTCGTTGGGCCAGAAACATACTGATCAAGAAAGTTCTCCTGAACACACTTCAGAAATTCCTCCCCCTCTTTGCCCTTTACACTATTACTGACCCAGTCTATATTAGGATAGTTGAAGTCCCCCATTATCACTACTCTATGGCTTTTGCACCTCTCTGTAATTTCCTTGCAAATTTGCTCCTCTATATCCTTCCCACTAGTTGGTGGCCTATAGAATACACCCAATAGTGTAATGGCACCTCAATTGTTTCTTAACTCTAACCAAATGGATTCTGTCCTTGACTCCCCCAGGACACCCTCTCTCTCCACTGCAGTATTCTCCTTAATCAATACTGCCACCTCCCTCCTTTCTTTCCTTCCCTATCTTTCCTGAACACCTTTTATCCAGGAATATTTAGTACCCAATCCTGCTCTTTTTTTGAGCCCGGCCTCCATTATCGTCACTACATCATATTCCCATGTGGCTATTTGCGCCTGCAGCTCACCAACCTTATTTACCACACTTTGTGTGTTTACACACATGCACTGTAAACCTATCTTAGACCTTCTCGTATTCTCAGTTAGTCTGATCCCACCCAATATTGTACTATTTCTTACTCTTGTGCTATCTGTCTCTCCCAATCCTTTGTGCACCTTGTTTCTCCTCTCTAATGCTACATCCTGGTGCCCATCCCCCTGCCAAATTAGTTTATACCCTCCCCCACTACCGAACCTCCCTGCGAGAACATTGGTCCCAGTTCTGTTGAGGTGCAACCCGTCCATCTTGAACAGGTCCCTCCTGCCCAAAACTGGTCCCAATGCCCCAAGAATCTGAAGCCCTCCCTCTTGCACCATGTCTCTAGCCATGCATTAACCTGCCTTATCTTCCTATTTCTATACTCACTAGTGTGTAGCACTGTGCAGCTTCATGTAAATGCAACTTCTTGAAAGCATGCACTTAAACGTCATGTGGTCAAAAGTGGTCTGTGGCCCGTGAAAAGAAAACACTTGGATTCTCCTGAACGACCGAGACCTGAGATCAGGTCACCTGCTGCACTGGCTGTGGAGTGGAGGAGGGAAATAATACTTAAAGACACAGAGTAAACAAATTGGTGTCAACTTCCTTCGAAAGCTATAATCATGAAGAATCTCGGGAGTAATTGTGACTTTTACCCCAGAATTACTGACTTGGCTTGGAATGCTTAACTCTCTGCCCTGTGATCCAGGCAGCCAGTTCCTTGAATTACACTGAGATGTGCCTATGAGCTATGGAGTTAGTCAAACTAGAATTATAGATTACTGGCCATTAGCTGTAGAAGTTCTTTAAATAAAGTTCTCCTTCACAAACCATTCTCTTCTGGGTTTTTCCAAGGGTCTTCACATAGAACAGTTTCTCTTTACATACAATCCCCACAGAACTAGTGTGAGAGAGAGAGCTCTTCCACTTCGAAATAGAAGGAATGAGACCGAGGATGTCTCATGGCTGGAACTTGCACTGAATTTCTCGTGGGGACCTGAACTTAACACTACTCGAGGTGTTCTTTTATAGGGTACAAGAATAGGCCGTGTGAATCCCTGCTGAAACATCTCTTGTCAGGACTTGTATCAAGGTTACCTTCATTCACAAAATGTTGGCAAGTACTTTGAAGGGTTGAGTAATGGACCATTTCCTTGGGAAGGGCTAAAGAATGAGATACTTGCAGTTTCTGACTTTCTTATTTTAATGTCAGAGCTGGAAGACTACTTGCAATAACAGTGGCAGGATGGTGTAATTACAGCGTGACGTATTTACAGCGTGACGTATTTACATAGGACATTTCCATTATAAAATGTGGACACTGGAATTTATAATGGGAAAGGTTGACAGGAAGTGTGTGCAGATGCATGATTTTTGATATATTACTAGTCAGTTTCATCACTGAAACTGTTGGATTGTTGTAAAATCCTAACTGGTTAACTATTGCCCTTTAGAGAAGGAAACCTGCTGCCCTCACCCAGCCTGGGCCGATAGGTGACTCCAGTCCCACAATAGCACGGAGAGTTTTCAGTTGGTCACTTTTTCTGATACCAGCTTTGTATCATTGGATTGTTCTTTAAAACTGAATTCAAATTCTCAAACTGCCAATGGTGGAATTAAACTTCCATTTGTTGGATTACTCGTCCAGTAACGTCCCGCCCGCTCCGACCGTCCCCCCCCCCGCCCGCCCGCTCCAATTTAAGTCAATCTATTTACTTTCAATCTGCACACACAATTTTTCGGTTCTGTTCTGATGATGAATTCTAGTGAAAGACCAGAGAAACGTGCATCGAAACAGAGCTTTCCATATCCTCGACCTCCAAAAGTGCTTCACAGCCAGAATCACTGTTGAAGCGCAGTCAGTGTTTTTATGGAGACAAACCCAGCAGCTAATTTGCAGAACAGTCACACAACAGCAAATGAGATGCACGACCAATTAATCCATTTTTGGTTGGGGAAGAAATATTGGTTGGAACATTGGGGAAATTCCTCTTCTTCAAATAGCGGCATGGGATCATTTTTATCCATCGAAACATTCAATCGGGGCCTCAGTTTAACATCTCACCTCAGCGCTCCCTCGGCACCGACCCTCCGACAGCGCGGCGCTCCCTCGGCGCCGACCCTCCGACAGCGCGGCGCTCCCTCGGCGCCGACCCTCCGACAGCGCGGCGCTCCCTCGGCGCCGACCCTCCGACAGCGCGGCGCTCCCTGGGCGCCGACCCTCCGACAGCGCGGCGCTCCCTGGGCACCGACCCTCCGACAGCGCGGCCGCTCCCTGGGCACCGACCCTCCGACAGCGCGGCCGCTCCCTGGGCACCGACCCTCCGACAGCGCGGCCGCTCCCTGGGCACCGACCCTCCGACAGCGCGGCGCTCCCTCGGCACCGACCCTCCGACGGCGCGGCGCTCCCTCGGCGCCGACCCTCCGACGGCGCGGCGCTCCCTCGGCGCCGACCCTCCGACAGCGCGGCGCTCCCTCGGCGCCGACCCTCCGACAGCGCGGCGCTCCCTCGGCGCCGACCCTCCGACAGCGCGGCGCTCCCTCGGCGCCGACCCTCCGACAGCGCGGCGCTCCCTCGGCGCCGACCCTCCGACAGCGCGGCGCTCCCTCGGCGCCGACCCTCCGACAGCGCGGCGCTCCCTGGGCGCCGACCCTCCGACAGCGCGGCGCTCCCTGGGCACCGACCCTCCGACAGCGCGGCCGCTCCCTGGGCACCGACCCTCCGACAGCGCGGCCGCTCCCTGGGCACCGACCCTCCGACAGCGCGGCCGCTCCCTGGGCACCGACCCTCCGACAGCGCGGCGCTCCCTCGGCACCGACCCTCCGACAGCGCGGCGCTCCCTCGGCACTGCATTGAAGTGTCAGCCTGAGTTTGACAGGTTTTAACCCTTTTGGACAATTCCAACAAGTAATACAGCTTTTGCACTTGCTCCATATGATGAGATAAATATCCTTGACTGGGGCCTGAATGCAGCCCTTCAGACTCCGAGGGGAGAGTTTGACCTTTGGAGCAAGCTGACAGACCCTGGAACACAGATTGTCCTTCTCTGTCCTGCTTATCCAGGTGTCCACTAAGGCCAATAGGAAAGGAGCAGAGTACAATCCCAAAAATCAACCTCTCCCAGATCTGCAGAATTCTCTGAGAAGCCAGCTTTGGACTAACCGAGTTTAATGAGGGGCTGCACTACAATTCCGAGGGTTACTATTTTGGGCCTTTGAAATGGTTTGAGCTTTTTGGAACTTGTCCGCCTGGAAACTGTTACACACTACAGGGGAATCCTTCCAGATTCAGTAACTTACTGCCTGAGAAATCTTACAGAAGAGCCGCCCCAGTGGCTTATCTTAAGATGATCAGGAACGTGGTTTTTACCAGTGAGCGTCGCCGGGCGCAGCCATATACGGGCCAGCCCCAAATGCTGTATTACTTGTCGAAGAGGGTCAAAGGCCATCAAACCTCGACAAAGATTATAATAGCTGGTAGTCCATTCATAAACTACAATCTTTTGAGGACCGTCTGCTCCCGTAGAAGGAGGTCCGGGGAGGGGGAATGGGAGGGTGCGAGGGGAGGGGGAGGGTGCGGGGGAGGGGGAGGGTGAGGGGGGCAGGGAGGGGGATGGGGATGGTGTGAGGGAGGGGGAAGGTGAGGGAGGGGGAAGGTGTGGGGGGGCTGTGAGAGGGATTGTGTGGGGGGCGGGGAGGGGGGAGGGAGGGGGAGGTGGAGGGAGGGTGGGGGTTGGGGAGGGAGGGTGCGGGGAGGTGGAGGGGGTCGGGGAGGGGGAGGGAGGGTGCGAGGGGAGGTGGAGGGAGGGGGACGGGGAGGGGGCTGTGATGCCCTCAGTTTAATGTTGAAATGTCCGAACGATGCCCGTTTTCTCTCCATGCAACCGGTCGATCTTCCGTAAACGATTCTTCCACAAACATTTGAAACTTGTCTTTATGAAGTTTGAAACATTCTGACGATTGATAATTTCGGTGATATTTAAACATCTGAAGGAGTAAGTTATTTTTGTAATAGTTTTCTGCACACCTTTAAATAATTCACAAATATAAAACATCAATTTTGCATGTTTGGTTTGAGTAACTCACTTCAAACTTTATTACCTTTCAATTCTGTTGGGTTTTTCTTGTTTTGAAACGGTATCAGGCAGTGAGGCAGCCCAGGGTCGGCCTGAAAGCTGCCTGCAGTGTGGGTTTTATGTCTCTGATTCTCTTTAATGAAGCTGAGTGTGAGAATGAACACAGAATAAAATCAGCAGGAACTTGGGCCACTGAACAGAAACAGCTTCTGTTCAGAATAAGCAGGAAGAACCATTATGTTAAAAGCTCTGAATATTTTAGCACGAGCTGCGTGCTCTCACAGACTCAACTCCTGTGTCTCGCACTGTTTTTTGAACCTACATTTAATCAGTAATTTGTTCTGTACAGAATTTTCGACTTTTAGATTTGTGCTTTGCAGCTGTTGTTTCTATTGGCTTCGAGTTGTCTGTGGGAAATTGGTGAAATCTAATTTGAAAAGTTGTATTTCAGCTTTAAATAGGGATTCGCCATAAAGATGCTTTTATAGAAACCAAACACAGTAGTTACAAAGAATTGTGACGAGCCCCCATTCTATTCCGCCTATGTGCTGCTGACGTTAGAAGTGTGGGCTTGAAGCAGCCAGTGAGCCTGGCCGTGTCTGAGCCATAAACAGACATCAGACGGGAGTGTCACCCTCCGAATATTCAGCTCCAACTGTACATCCATATTTAGCTCTGTCACTGAAGCTCTCCTCGCTCCACATGTTGTTTAAATAGAAATACTCAGAACAGAACTGGAGTTTGGTCAGAATCCGGTGCAGATGCATTAAATCAATGAACCAAAGGTTACATTTTAATTAATATTTGTGCCTATTGATTAAACCCGTCTCCCTCTCCTGCTTTGTCCTTGTCCAGCTTTGCACCTGCAGGTTTTGTGATGCAATCACTGAAATGATGGGAATGTGTCTCGAGCCTGAGCTCGCCTCCTTTGGTGGCCATTTCACTTCTGGCACAGGCTTTAAGCCCAGAATTGTCATTGGGGCTGTACAGTCGCTGGTTAACCCGAGGCCCACCGTCCCGTCGCGTCGCGTCTCGTCCCGTCCCGTCCCGTCCCGTCGGCTAGATGGATGTCGAAAATCCCACGCTGCGATTTGAAGAGCCAAGAGTTCTCCCAGTGCCCTGAGCCCGACCCCCTGAGCCCACCCCCCCCCCCCCCCCAGGCACATACCCTCACTCACTCTCTCTTTCTCTCACTCTCTCTTTCTCTCACTCTCTCTTTCTCTCACTCTCTCTTTCTCTCACTCTCTTTTTCTCTCATTCATTCACACACACTCTTCTCCCAGTGCCTTGGGCCGACCCTCAAACACCACCAAAAACCAATCCATCTGATTGTTGCTGTGTGCTTTCTACGTCAGTCTTAAACCCATTCATTCCCTGCAGTGGTTGCTGCATTTCCATGTGATCAGGCACTCTGTAAATGTAGAGATTAACTTGTCAGCTGGACTTAACACAGTCTAAACTTCATGATTTTCACATTAGGGATGTCTCATTTCTTTCAAATAATAGTTTGTAATTATTCATACAGATAGATTTGAGTGACAAATATATTTAACAGTTTTTATACCACAAAAAGTAAGTGCATCAAGATTTTGTATTTGTGTTTCATAGAATTGTTCTAATTAAAATACAGAACAAGTCACACGTCGATTGTAGTGTTTGAACTGACACTAGTTTTATTGCTACAGTTTCAGGGCTGTTCCTTCAGTGTGTCGAATGATTTATAGAACAGCAGCAAATGTGTCGAATGTAATAAACATACAGAACAGTTCAATTTATAAAGCAAAGTATATGCTCCCTCTTGAGATTAGGTAGTGGTGGTTTGAGATTTTGAAGGACATAAAATATGTAACTAGTACATTAGATGAGAGTCCTCGAGCTGATATTGAATCAAATACTTGACATAAGCAGTAAGTTAATGATAAATTAAAAACTATTGTCAAGCAAGATCTAATTTCCAAATCGTCTTGACAGTTTTTCATTTAAAGTA